>NW_024724578.1:0-168021 GCF_018991925.1 Homarus americanus
CTTCCTGTACTGTATTATGGTGACCTGTTGTGGTGGTGTTGTCTTCACACACTGTGTGCTTGGTGACCTGTTGTGGGTGGTGTGTCTTCCTGTGCACAATTATGTGGTGACCTGTTGTTGGTGTGGTGTTGTCTTCATGCACTGTGTGCTTGACTGTTGGGTGGTGTCTTCTGGCACTGTGTGGTGACCTGTTGTGGTGGTCCCGATATTTCCACTTGTATTATGGTGACCTGTTGTGGTGTTGTTGTCTTCTGTACTGTATTATGGTGACCTGTTCTGGCTGGGTGTTAATTTTATAGCCTGCATTCCACTGGTGACCTGTTGTGGTGTGTTCTCTTCCTGTACTGTATTATGGTGACCTGTTGTGGTGTTGTTTGTCTTCCTGTACTGTATTATGGTGACCTGTTGTGAGTGAGATGTTGATATTTCCTGTACCGTATTATGGTGACCTGTTGTGGTGTTGTTGTCTTTATACATGTATGCCTGTTGTGGTGGTGTGTCTTCCTGTACCGTATTATGGTGAGCCCTCTTCCTTGGTGTTGTTGTCTTCCTGTAGCCTTTGTATTATGAGCCTGTTGTGGTGTTGTTGTCTTCCTGTACTGTATTATGGTGACCTGTTGTGGTGGTGTTGTCTTCTGTGTGTGGTGACTCATTGTGAGTGGTGTGTCTTCCTGTACTGTATTATGGTGACCTGTTGTGGTGTTGTTGTCTTCCTGTACCGTGATAGGTATTTTCATTTGTGAGTGGTGTTGTCTTCCTGTACTGTATTATGGTGACCTATTTGTGGTGGTGTTGTCTTCCTGTACCGTATTATGAGTGACCTGTTGTGGTGTTATTTCTCTTCCTGCTGTATTATGGTGACCTATTTGTGGTGGTGTTGTCTTCCTGTACTGTATTACTAGTGACCTGTTGTGGTGGTGTTGTCTTCCTGTACTGTATTATGGTGACCTATTTGTGGTGTTGTTGTCTTCCTGTACCGTAAATTATGGTGACCTGTTGTTATTGGTGGTGTTGTCTTCCTGCCACTGTATTATGGTGACCCTGTTGTGGTGTTGTCTTCTTGTACTGTATTCATGGTGACCTGTTGTGTGGTGTTGTTATGCTTCTTGTACTGTATTATGGTGACCTGTTGTGGTGTGGCTTCCTGTGCCAAGTATTATGGTGACCTGTTGTGGTGTCTTCTATGCCGTATTATGGTGACCTGTTGTGGTGTAGCCTTCCTGTGCCGTATTATGGTGACCTGTTGTGGTGTTGTCTTCCTGTACTGTATTATGGGTGACCTGTTGTGTTTCATCTTTCTTGTACTGTATTAGCGGTGGCCCCTGTTGTGGTGTTGCCTTCCTGTGCTTGTATTATGGTGACCTGTTGTGGTGTTGTCTTCCTGTACCATTATTATGGTGACCTGTTGTGGTGGTGTTGTCTTCCTGTACCATATTATGGTGACCTGTTGTGGTGTTGTCTTCCTGTGCCGTGTTATGGTGACCTGTTGTGAGGGTGTTGTTGCCTTCCTGTACTGTATTATGGTGACCTGTTATTGGTGGTGTTATTTCCTGTGCGTGTGGTGACCTGTTGTGGTGGTGTTGCCTTCCTGTGCTGTATTATGGTGACCTGTTGTGGTGGTGTTGTCTTCCTGTACTGTATTATGGTGACCTGTTGTGGTATTGTTGTCTTCCTGTACGTAATATGAGGTGACCTGTTGTGGTGGTGTTGCCTTCCTGTACTGTATTATGGTGACCTGTGTGTGTGGTGATGTTGTGTGTACTGTGTTATGAGTGACCTGTTGTGGTGTTGTCTTCTTACTGTATTATGGTGACCTGTGGGAATGGTGTTGTCTTCCTGTACCGTATTATGGTGACCCTGTTGTGGTGGTGTTGTCTTCCTGTACTGTATTATGACCATTGTGGTGGTGTTGTCTTCTGTACTGTATATTATAGTGACCTGTTGTGGTGGTGTTGTCTTCCTGTACCAATATTATGGTGACCTGTTGTGGTGGTGTATTTACTGTACTGTATTATGGTGACCTGTTGTGGTGGTGTTGTCTTCCTGTATACTGTATTATGGTGACCTGTTGTGGTGGTGTTGTCTTCTAGCCTGCATGTGTGGTGACCTGTTGTGTGGTGGTGTTGTCTTCCTGTACCGTATTATGGTGACCTATTTGTGAGGTGGTGTTGCCTTCTGTACTGTATTATATGGTGACCTATTTGGCCCGGTGGTGTTATCTTCCTGTACATATTATGGTGACCCTGTTGTGGTGTTGTCTTCCTGTGCCTGTATTATGGTGACCTGTTGTGGTGGTGTTGTCTTCCTGTACCCATCATGGTGACCTATTTGTGGTGAATTTGTCTTCCTGTACTATAATGTGACCTGTTGTGGTGATGGTATATTTCCCTGCCTGCGTATTACAGGTGACCTGTTGTGGTGGTGTTGATATTTCCCTGTACCGTATTATGAGTGACCTGTTGTGGTGAATTATTTGTCTTCCTGTACTGTATTATATGGTGACCTGTTGTGGTGGTGTTGTCTTCCTGTACTGTGTGCATGGGTGACCTGTTGTGGTGGTGTTGTCTTCCTGTACTGTGATATGGTGACCTGTGTGGGTAGTGTTGTCTTCCTGTACTGTATTATGGTGACCTGTTGTGGTGGTGTTGTCTTCCTGTACCGTATTATGGTGACCTGTTGTGGTGGTGGCTGTCTTCCTGCCGTATTATGGTGAGCCTATTGTGGTCTTGTTGTCTTCCTGTACTGTATTATGGTGACCTGTTGTGGTGGTGTTGTCTTCTTGTGCTGTGTGTGTTGGGCCTGTTGTGGTGGTGTTGTCTTCCTGTACCATATTATGGTGACCTGTTGTGTGGTGTTGTCTTCCTGTACTGTATTATGGTGACCTGTCAGTGGTGGTGTTGTCCTCCTGTGCCGTATTATGAGGTGACCTGTTGTGGTGGTGTTGTCTTCCTGTACCGTATTATGGTGACCTGTTGTGGTGGTGTTGATATTTCTGTACCGTATTGTGGTGACCTGTTGTGGTGGTGTCTTCCTGTACCGTGTATGAGTGACCTGTTGTGGTGGTGTTGGCCCTCCTGTGCCGTATTAGTAGGTGACCTGTTGTGGTGGTGTTGTCTTCCTGTACCGTATTATGGTGACCTGTTGTGGTGTTGTTGCCTTCCTGTACCAGCCATTATGGGTGACCTGTTGTGGTGGTGTTGTCTTCCTGTACCATGTATGGTGACCTGTTAGTGGTGGTGTCTTCCTGTACCCAGTATTGTGGTGACCCCTGTTATTGGTGGTCATTTGTCTTCCTGCTGTGTGTAATTTGTTGACCTCATTGTGTTGTCTTCACTGTACCATGTGTGACCTATTTGTGTTTGTCTTCCTGTACCGTATTATGGTGACCTGTTATTGGTGGTGTTGTCGGCTTCCTGTACCGTATTATGGTGACCTGTTGTGGTGGTGTTGTCTTCCTGTACTATGTCATGGTGACCATTGTGGTGATGTTGTCTTCCTGTACTGTATTATGGTGACTATTGTGGTGTTGTCTTCTGTACTGTGTGTGTGACCTGTTGTGGTGGTGTGTGTGCCTGCTTTATTATGGTGACCTGTTGTGGTGTTGTCTTCCTGTACTGTATTATGACCTGTTTATTGGTGTTGTTGTCTTCCTGTACTGTGTGCTTGTTCTCTTTGTGGTGGTGTTCTATTTCACTACTTTGTATTATGGTGACCTGTTGTGGTGTTGTCTTCCTGTACTGTATTATATGTGGTGAGCCATTGTGGTGGGTGGTGTCTTCCTGTACCGTATTATGGTGACCTGTTGTGGTGGAGTGTTGTCTTCCTGTGCTGTATTATGGTAACCTGTTGTGGTGGTGTTGTCTTCCTGTGCTGGCATTATGGTGACCTGTTGTGGTGTTGTCTTCCTGTGCTGTATTATGGTGACCTGTTGTGGGTAGGTGTTGTCTTCCTATGCTGTATATTATGGTGACCTGTTGTGGTGGTGTTGTCTTCCTGTACTGTATTATGGTGACCTATTTATTTGGGTATTTGTTGTCTTCCTGTACCGTATTATGGTGACCTGCTATTGGTGTTGTTGTGTTCCTTTCTTTTCTATTATGTGGTGACCTGTTGTGGTGGTGTTGTCTTCCTGTACTGTATTATGGTGACCTGTTGTGGTGGTGTTGTCTTCCTGTACCGTATTCATAGGAGTGACCTGTTGTAGGTAGTATTTCATCTTCCTGTGCTGTATTATGGTGACCTGTTGTGGTGGGTGTTGTCTTCCATACCGTATTATGGTGACCTGTTGTGGTGGTGTTGTCTTCTAATGCGTATTATGGTGACCTGTTGTGGTGTTGTTGTCTTTTCTCATATGTGCTGTGACCTGTTGTGGTGGTGTTGTCTTCTTGTGCTGTGTGACCTGTTGTGGTGTGTTGTCTTCCTGTGCACATCATTATGGTGACCTGTTGTGTGGTGTTGTCTTCCTCTTTCCTTATTATGGTGACCTGTTGTGGTGGTGTTGTCACTCATATTGCCCGTATTATGGTGACCTGTTGGCCAGGTGGTGTTGATATTTCCTGTACCGTATTATGGTGACCTGTTGTGGTGGTGTTGATATTTCCTGTACCGTGATGGGTGACCTGTTGTGGTGGTGTTACATTCACCATGCCAAATATTATGGTGACCTGTTGTGGTGGTGTTGTCCTCCTGTGCCCGTATTATGGTGACCTGTTGTGGTGTGTTGATATTTCCTGTACCCGTATTATGGTGACCTGTTGTAGTGTTGTTGCCTTCCTGCCGTATTATGGTGACCTGTGATGTTTGTTGGTGGTGTTGTCTTCTGTACCGTATTATGAGCCCTATTTGGTGGTGTCTTCCTGTACCGTATTATGGTGACCTGTTGTGGTGGTCATTGATATTTCCTGTGCAATATTATAGGTGACCTGTTGTGGTGGTGTTGATATTTCCCTCTTACCATGTTATGTGACCTGTTGTGGTGTCTTCCTGTACCGTATTATGGTGACCTATGTGGGTAGTGTTGTCTTCCTGTTACCAGCAATGCCGACCTGTATGGTGGTGTTGTCTTCCTGTACTGTATTATGGTGACCTGTTGTGAGGTAGTGTTGTCTTCCCACTTTTGTATTATGGTGACCTGTTGTGGTGTTGTCTTCCTGTACTGTAGTATGGTGACCTGTTGTGGGCGTGTTTGCATCTTCCCTGTACTGTATTATGGTGACCTGTTGTAGTGTGTCTTCTCTCCTTGCTGTATTAGGTGACCTGTTGTGGAGTGTTGTTGTCTTCTTGCTGTATTATGAGCCTGTTGTGGTGGTGTTGTCTTCCTGTACTGTATTATGGTGACTGTTGTGGTGGTGTTAATCTTCACTACTTCACTGTGTATGGTGACCTGTTGTGGTGGTGTTGTCTTCCTGTACCCGTATTATGGTGACCTGTTATTAGGTGAGGTGTTGTCTTCCTGTACATGTATGGTAACCTGTTGTGGTGGTGTTGATATTTCCTGTATTATAGTGGCTGTTGTGGTGGTGTTGTCTTCCTGTACTGTATTATGGTGACCTGTTGTGGTGGTGTTGTCTTCCTGTACTGTGTATGGTGACCTGTTGTGGGTGGTGTTGTCTTCCTGTACTGCCATGACTTCATTTGTGGTGTTGTCTTCTGTACCGTATTATGGTGACCTGTTGTGGTGTTGTTGTGTTCCTGTACTGTATTCATGGTGACCTGTTGTGGTGGTGTTGTCTTCCTGTACTGTGGCCATAGGTGACTATTGTGGGTATCTTCATCATTATGGTGACCTGTTGTGGAGTGGTGTTGTCTTCCTGTGCTGCCATTAGGTGACCTATTGTAGGTGGTGTGTCTTCCTGTACTGTGATATGGTGACCTGTTGTGGTGGTGTTGTCTTCTGTTGTAATTATGACCTGTTGGCTGTGTGTTTGTCTTCCTGTACCGTATTATGGTGACCTGTTGTTGTGGTGTTGTTGATATTTCCTGTGTGCTGTATTATGAGTGACCTGTTGTGGTGGTGTTGTCTTCCCTGTACTGTGTATGGTGACTGTGTGGTGTTGTCTTCCTGTATACCGTATTATGGTGACCTGTTGTGGTGGTCCTGTACTGTATTATGGTGACCTGTGGTGAGTGTTGTCTTCCTGTACTGTATTATGGTGACCTGTTATTGGTGGTGTACATCTTTCCTGTACTGTATTATGGTGACCTGTTGTGATTATTTATACTTTCATATTATGGTGACCCTGTTGTGGTGGTGTTTGTCTTCTGTACTGTATTTTGGTGACCTGTTGTGGTGTTGTTGCCTTCCTGTACTGTGTGCTTGGTGACCTGTTGTAGTGTGTCTTGTCTTCCTGTGCAAATGTTATGGTGACCTGTTGGTGGTGTTGTCTTCTGTACTGTATTATGGTGACCTGTTATTGGTGGTGTTGTCTTTGTATGGTGACCTGTTGTGGTGGTGTTGATATTCCTGTGCTGTATTATGGTGGGCCTGTTGCCCGGTGGTGTTGTCTTCCTCATGCTGTATTATGGTGACCTGTTGTGGTGGTGTTAATCTTCCTGTACTGTATTATGGTGACCTGTTGTGGTGGTGTTGTCTTCCTGTACTGTATTATGGTGACTGTTGTAGGTGGTGTTGTCTTCTGTACTGTGTGGTGACCTGTTGTGGTGGTGTTGTCTTCCTGTACTGTGTGTGGTGGCCTGTGGGTGGTGTTTGCTCCTTTATAAGCCTGCTGTATTATGGTGACCTGTTGTGGTGGTGTTGCCTTCCTATACTGTATTATGGTGACCTGTTGTGGTGTTGTTGTCCTTCCTGCTATATTAGGTGACCTGTTGTGGTGGTGTTGTCTTCCCTGTATGTATTATGGTGACCTGTTGTGGTGGTGTTGTCTTCCTGTACTGTGTGTGTCTATTGTGGTGTTGTGTACCTATGCAGTATTATGGTGACCTGTTGTTGGTGTTGTTGTCTTCCTGTACCGTATTATGGTGACCTGTGTGGTGTTGTTGATATTTCCTGTACGTAGTATGGTGACCTGTTGTGGTGGTGTTGTCTTCCTGTACCATGTGTGGTGACCTGTTGTGTTGGTGTTATCTTCCTGTACTGTATTATGGTGACCTGTTGTGGTGGTGTTGTCTTCCTGTACCGTGTGTGACCTATTGTGGTGTTGTTGTCTTCCTGTACCTGTGTGGTGACCTGTTGTGGTGTTGTTGTCTTCCTGTACTGTATTATGGTGACCTGTTGTGAGTGTTGTCTTCCTCATGCATGTGTGTTGACCTATTGTGTTGCATCTTCCTAATACTGTGTATTATGGTGACCTGTTGTGGTGGTGTTGTCTTCCTGTACCGTATTATATGGTGACCTGTTGTGGTGGTGTTGTCTTCCTGTACTGTATTATGGTGACCTGTTATTGGTGTTGTTGTTGTCTTCCTGTACCGTATTATGGTGACCTGTTGTGGTGTTGAACTGTCCTGTGCTGTATTATGGTGACCTGTTGTGGTGTGCTGTACTGTATTATGGTGACCTGTTATTGGTGGTGTTGTCTTCCTGTACTGTATTATGGTGACCTGTTGTGGTGTTGTTGTCTTCCTGTACCGTATTATGGTGACCTGTTGTGGTGTTGTTGTCTTCCTGTACCGTATTATGATGACCTAGCTGTGGTGTTGTTGTCTTTCTGCGCATGTGTGACCTGTTGTGGTGTTGTTGTCTTTCTGTACTGTATTATGAGCCTGTTTATTGGTGTTGTTGTCTTCCTGTACTATGTACATGGTGACCTGTTGTGTGGGTGTGTACCTGTACTGTATTATGGTGACCTGTTGTGTTGTATGCTTACCTGTACTGTGTCATGGTGACTATTGTGGTGGTGTTGTCTTCTGTGCCATTCTATGGTGACCTGTTGTGGTGGTGTTGTCTTCCTGTACCGTATTATGACCTGTTGTGGTGTTTATTTATCTTCCATAATACATGTGTGACCTGTTGTCAGTGTTGTTGATATTTCCTGTACCGTATTAACTTATGGTGACCTGTTGTGGTGTTGTTGGCTTCCTGTACCAATATTATGGTGACCTGTTGTGGTCTTGTTGTCTTCCTGCTGTATTATGGTGACCTGTTGTGGTGTTGTTGTCTTTCTGTGCTGTATTATGGTGACCTGTTGTGATGGTGTGTCTTCTGTACTGTGGTGACCTGTTGTGGTGGTGTTGTCTTCCTGTACTGTATTATGGTGACCTGTTGTGGTGGTGTTGTCTTCCTGTATGACTATATGGTGACCTGTTATTGGTGGTGTTGCCTTCCTGTACTGTATTATGAGGTGACCTGTTGTGGTGGTGTTGTCTTCCTGTACCGTATTAGCCGTGAGAAGGCCTGTTGTGGTGTTGTTGCCTTCCTGTACTGTATTATGGTGACCTGTTGTGGTGGTGGTGTTGTTGTTATTGTTGTTTTAATGTTCGCCGATGACATAAACCACCATATAAATATATTGGTAAGATTATTTAAGGTTTATATTAAGTTTAACCTTTATAAACCACGGGACAAACACAGCCACAGACTCGTATGGGTTAGGTTAGGTTATGCGCTGGTTTTCCTCATTGTTCGTCTCTCTTTATTCACCCTACAAGTCTCCTCCCTATTCTCCCTTCAGTTCTTATCCTTTTCTTCCTTCTCCTTTATCCCTCCCTCCTTCCTTCCCCTTTCCCCTTCCCCTCCCCTCCCCTCCCCATCTGTACATCATATTACGCTTTTATTGGTTCGGTTGCATTATCGCTTTGTCCGTCCCCTCCGAGGCTGACGTCACCGAACCAGTTTACCCCCTCTCCCCCCTCCCTCCATCACCTCCTCCCTTTCTACACACCCTCCATCATCACCTCCCCTCCATCACCTCCCACCCCCCCCTCTACCCTCCCCCCTCCTTTTTGTTTGGTTTCTTCCCTTAACCTTTTCTCACATTTTACCTCACCCCTCCCCTCCTCTCACCCTCGCCCTCCCTACTCACCCCTCGCCTCCTACTCACCCCTCGCCCACCCTATTCACCCCTCGCCCTCCTTACTCACCCTCGCCCTTCCTTCACCTCGCCCTCCCCTACTCACCCCTCGCCCTCCCTACTCACCCCTCGCCCTCCCTACTCACCCCTTGCCCTCCCTACTCACCCTCGCCCTCCCTCTCAGCAACACTATTCTCTTCCTTCACCTCACCTCATTACTCAAGGGTTAAGTCATCGTACTCAAGGGTTTTCATTGTACTCCAGGGTTAAGTCATCGTACTCAAGGGTTAAGTCATCGTACTCAAGGGTTAAGTCATCGTACTCAAGGGTTGTCATTGTACTCAGGGGTTAGATCATCGTACTCAGGGATTAAGTCATCGTACTCAAGGGTTAAGTCATCGTACTCAAGGGTTAAGTCATCGTACTCAAGGTTAGTCATCGTACTCAAGGGGTTCAGTTGGTCCGTTTACTACACGTGTTGCCAGTTGGGAGGTGTGTTGTAGTGAGACTTGTGTGTTGATGTGGTTATTGTCTTAGGACGGTCACCTCACCTCCCCACCTCCCTCACCTCCCCTCACCTCACCTCACCTCCCCTCCCCCTCACCTCTCACCTCCCCCCTCACCTCCCTCACCTCCTCCCTCACCCCTCACCTCCCTCACCTCACCTCCCCTCACCTCCCCTCCCCTCCCCTCCCCCTCACCTCACCTCCCCTCACCTCCCTCACCTCACCTCCTCTCCCCTCACCTCCTCTCCCTCACCTCACCTCCCCTCACCTCCCTCCACCTCCCCTCACCTCCACCTCCCTCCCCTCCCCTCCTCCCCTCACCTCACCTCCCCTCCCCTCCCCTCACCTCCCCTCACCTCCCCTCCCCTCCACCTCTCCCCTCACCTCACCTCACCTCACCTCCCCTCACCTCCCCTCACCTCACCTCCACCTCACCTCACCAATACCGTTAGGTTGGTTAAACTTGAGTAAGCTAAGCAGGGAGGGTGTTAGTGATGCTAAACTGTTGTGTTAAGTCAGTATATTTTTGGGTGTAAATATCAGTTGTGTGTAAAGCAGTGTGCGCAGGGGAGGGGGTGCCGAGGAGTGCCTGGGGGAGGGGAGTGCCACAGGGGTCAGCGCAATCGGCCATTTCGCATCAACGGGCGGTAGCCCAGCTGGTGGAGGCCTCGTGGGCAGTCGTGGGGTGCCTTAGGTGGTATGGGAGAGAGGTGGAGAACAATGGTAAGTGTGGTGAAGGGTGTGGTGGAGGAGTGGTGGAGGGTAGGGGAATGTGGAGGTGTGGGTGGAGGTGGTGGAAGTGTGAGGAGTGGAGGGTGTGGTGGAGGGTGAAGTGATTGATGGAGGTGTGGTGAGGAAGTGATGTGAAAGTGTGGAGGAGTGTGGTGAGGTGAAGAATGGTGGAGGTAATGGTGAAGGGTGTGGTGAAGGGTGTGGTGGAGGTGTGGTGAAGGGTGGGAGTGTGGAGGTGTGAGTGAGTGTGGTAAAAGTGTGAGGGTGTGGTGAAGGATGTGGTGAAGAGATGGGGTGTGGTGGAGGGTGTGGTGAAGGGTGGGGTGTGAAGGGGTGTGGTGGAGGGTGTGGTGAAGGGTGGGGTGTGGAGGTGTGTGAGGGTGTGGTGAAGAGGGTGTGATGGAGGGTGTGGTGGAGGGTGTGGGTGGGGTGTGAGTGGAGGTGTGGGTAGAGGGTGTGGTGGAGGATGTGTGGTGTGAGAGGGCGCAGTACAGACACGAGACAGTTGGTCCTTCTAATAAAACGGTAGTTGAGAGTGGAGAGTATAGGTCGCCTCCCACACCAATGCCCCCCCCTCCTCCTTCATACCGTGCCCACAATACAGTATCAGATTCTCTCTCTCTCTCTCTCTCTCTCTCTCTCTCTCTCTCTCTCGTGTTTATCTTTTCCTTTCTCCTTATTCTTCCTTCATTCTTGTTTACTCTTCTTTCTCTTATGTTATCTCGTCTCCTCCTGCTTTAACCATTTGTGTCACTTATTCTCATTCTTGTGTTTTCTCTTCTTGTCATTTGTATGTTCCGTCATTCTTTCTTCTTTATCTCAATTTCTTCCTCTTCCATCTTCTTCCATTTCCTCTTCATTACTTCGTCTTTTATCCTTCTACTTTTCTTCTTGTTCTTCTTTTCCTTCCACTTCTTCCTCCTTCTCCTTGCCACAGTGCTCCTCCTCCTCACACTGCTTCTCCTCCTCCACACACTGCTTCTCCTCGCCACACTGCTCCTCTCCCTCGCCACACTGCTCCTCCTCCTCGCCACTGCTCTTCCTCCTCGCCACACTGCTCCTCTCCTCCTCACACTGCTCTTCCCCTCGCCACCCCCTCTTCCTCCTCGCCACACTGCTCCTCTTCCTCCTCGCCACACTGCTCCTCTTCCTCCTCGCCACACTGCTCCTCTTCCTCCTCGCCCTGCTCCTCTTCCTCCCTCGCCACACTGCTCCTCTTCCTCCTCGCCACACTTCTCCTCTTCCTCCTCGCCACACTGCTCCTCCTCCTCGCCACACTGTCCTCTTCCTCCTCGCCACACTGCTCCTCTTCTCCTCCCCACACTGCTCCTCTTCCTCCTCGCCACCTGCTCCTCCTCCCCCCATCCTCGCCACTGCTCCTCCTCGCCACACTGCTCCTCGCCACACTGCTCCTCCTCGCCACCTGCTCCTTTCGCCACACTGCTCCTCTTCCTCCTCGCCACACTGCCTCTCCTCCTGCCACCTGCTCCTCTTCTCCTCCCACACTGCTCCTCTTCCTCCTCGCCACTGTCTCCTCGCCACACTGCTCCTCATGCTCCTCTTCCTCTTCGCCACACTGCTCCTCTTCCTCCTCGCCACACTGCTCTCTCCTCCCGCCAACTGCTCCTCCCTCCTCACCTGCTCCTCTTCCTCCTCCCACACTGCCCTCTTCCTCCTGCCACACTGCTCCTCTTCCTCCTCGCCACACTCTCCTCTCCTCCTCCTCCACACTGCTCCTCTTCCTCCCCGCCACACTGCTCTCCTCGCCACACTCCCCTCCTCGCCACACTGCTCCTCCCTCGCCACACTGCTCCTCCTCCTCCTGCCACACTGCCCTCCCGCCCACTGCTCCTCTTCCGCCACACTGCCTCTTCCTCCTTCCCACACTGCTCCTTCCTCCCCGCCACACTGCTCCCGCCACACCGTTCCTCCTGCCACACACTGCCACACTGCCTCTCCCAGCTCACACTGCTCCCACTCCCTGCCACACTGCTCCCACTCCTCTTCGCCACACTGCTCCTTCCTCACACCACCTCCTCCCCACACTGCTCCTCTTCCTCCTCCGCCACACTGCTCCTCTCTCCTCCCTCATCCTCGCCACACTGCCCTCTTCCTCACACTCCCCACACTGCTCCCTCTTCCCCCACACACTGCTCCTCTCCTCCGCCACACTGCCCTCCCCGCCACACTGCTCCTCTTCCTCCTCGCCACACTGCTCCTCCCGCCACACTGCCTCACACTTCCTCCTGCCACACTGCCCTCCTCACACCTCATTCCCCGCCACACTCCTCCTTCCTCCACACTTCTCCTCTTCCTGCCACACTGCTCCTCCTCCCCGCCACACCCCCCACACTGCTCCTCACACTGCTCTTCCTCCCCGCCACACTCCTCCTTCCCCGCCACTGCCCTCTCCTCACACACTGCTCCTCTTCCCCGCCACACTGCTCCTCTTCCTCCTCACACACTGCTCCCCGCCACTGCTCCTCTTCCTTCACACACTGCTCCTCTTCCCTCCCCGTCACACTGCTCCTCCTCTCCACACCATCCTCGCCACACTGCTCCCTTCTGCCACACTGCTCCTCGCCACACTGCTCCTCTTCCCTCCTCGCCACACTGCCCACCCTTCCCGCCACACCGCTCCTTTCACACTGCTCCTCCCCACACTGCTCCTCCCCTGCCACACTGCCCCGCCACACTCCTCCCCGCCACACTGCTCCTCTTCCTCGCCACACTGCTCCTTCCTCTTCGCCACACCTCTTCCTCCCCGTCACACTGCTCCTCCTCCACACTGCCCTCGCCACACTGCTCCTCTTCCTCCTCGCCACACTGTCTCTTCCTGCCACACACTGCTCCTCTTCCTCTTCACACCCCTTCTCCTCACACTGCTCATCACACTGCTCCTTTCACACTGCTCCTTCCTCACACTGCTCCTCTCTCCCTCACACACTGCTCCTCTCCCCCTCCACACTGCTCCTCTTCCTCCACACCTGCTCCCTTCCTCCCCATACACTTCTCTTCCTCCTCCACACTGCTCCTCTTCCTCCCCCGCCACACTGCCCTTCCTCTCTCCACACCTCTGCTCCTCTTCCCTCTGCCACACTGCTCCTTCCCCTCGCCACACTGCTCCCTCCCCCGCCACACTGCTCCCCACACTGCTCCCTCCCTCCCCGCCACACTGCTCCTCCCCACACTTCTCCTCTCCCCTCCCCGCCACACTGCTCCTCCTCCGCCACACTGCTCCTCCCCACTTCCTCCTGCCACACTGCTCCTTCCCGCCACACTGCCTCTTCCTCCCTCCACACTGCTCCTCTTCCTCCTCAAGCACACTGCTCCTCTTCCTCCCCGCCACACTGCTCCTCCCGCCACACTTCTCCTCCTCACCCACACTGGCCACACTGCACCCTCCTCCCGCCACACTGCCCACCCTCCCCGCCACCTTCCTCCCCGCCACACTGCCTCCTCCTCCCCCGCCACACTGCCCTCCTCCCCACACTGCTCCTCCCTCCCCGCCACACTGCTCCTCCTCCTGCCACACTGCTCCTCCTCCCGCCACTGCCCTCCTCCTGCCACACTGCCTCCCTCCTCAAGCCACACTGCTCCCTCCTGCCACACTACTCCTCTTCCTCACACTGCTCCTCCTCCTGCCACACTGCTTCTCCTCCTCACACTGCCTGCCACACTACCCTCCCTCCACACTCCTCCCGCCACACTCCTCCCTCCACACTGCCCCCTCCCCCCGCCACTGCTCCCTCCTCCCCACACTGCCTCATCCCGCCACACTGCTCCTCCTCCTCACACCAAGCTCCTCCCCCCACACCACACCTCTCACACTGCTCCTCCTCCCGCCACACTGCTCCTCCTCCTCCCACACTGCTCCTCTCCCTCCTGCCACACTGCTCCTCCTCCTCACCAGCCCTCTCCCTCCCGCCACCCCGTAGTGTTGGTAGGAGGAAGCTACACTTGGAACGTCTTTGCTGAAAGGTCGATACTCAGAGCGTGATGACCTCTCTCTCTCTCTCGTAACAGTGACTCTAGTCTACGTATTGGCCATCCAGGTTTCACTTACTGTACTACACAGTAAGTGCAAGGACCATGAGGCGGACCAACAGTCCATACAACACTGACACAGATTTCCCATATAGTTTTTAGACCAAAACAAAATGTCCCAGTTTATGGTGTGTGTGTGTGTGTGTGTGTGTGTGTGTGTGTGTGTGTGTGTGTGTGTGTGTGTGTGATTCTTGTTGTTGGAGAGTGTGTTTTACTAGAGGACCTGGGAGTGTGTGTTACTAGAGGACCTGAGAGTGTGTTTTACTAGAGGACCCTGGAGGTTTTACTAGAGGACCTGGGAGTGTGTTTTACAGAGGGACCTGGGAGTGTGTTACTAGAGGACCTGGGAGGTGTGTTACTAGAGGACCTGGGGAGTGGTTTTAGAGTGGACCTGGAGTGTGTTTTACTGAGGACCTGGGAGTGTTTTACTAGAGGGACCTGGAGGCGTTTACTAGAGGTCCTGGGGAGGTTTTACTAGAGGACCTGGGAGTGTGTTTTACTCGAGGGACCTGGGAGTGGTTTTACTAGAGGGACTGGGAGTGCTCACTATGACCTGGGAGTGTGTGTGACCACGAACACCCAAACAAACAATGTGGTCAACAGGGTGTGTGTGTAGAGGGGTCTTATAACCCAGGAATGCACTGCTGAAGTTCATCCATGGGCGGACATGGCCTCTCTCCCCTCCTTGTGTGTGGATGTGTGTGTGTGTGTGTGTGTGTGTGTGTGTGTGTGTGTGTGTGTGTGTGTTAAATAAGGTAAACAGTCGTCGGTGTGGTCGAGTCTGCCACCCTCATAAATGTTGTGTGTTGACCTTCTGTTATAGACCCCAGCCGCCGACTCTCCTCTACGGCCAGATTTTCAGTAAATAAATGAGATTATGGTTGTAAAAGGGACGCGGTCGATAGTTGCGTCCACACGTGTAGAGGACAGACATGTCTGGACCTTATGAAGGGTAGACCTAGGGTAGACGGTAGACCTAGGGTAGACGGTAGACCTTAGGTACCAGTAGACCTAGGTAGACGCAGACCTAGGGTAGACGTAAGTTTGATGGGGTAGGACAGGAAATAAAATTGAAAATGTGATGTTTAGAATTATCGGATCACCTGAAGAATCTCCACCCCAATTTATTTTAACCAAAGATTAACCTAACCTAACCTAGGATGATGGTGAGGCTGGGTTCTGGTGAGGCAGGGTTCTGGTGAGGCAGGTTCGGTGAGGCAGGGTTTAATGAGGCAGGGTTCTGTGAGGGGGTTCTGGTGATGCAGGGTTTATAGAGGCAGGGTTCTGTCATCGAGCATCAGGGAGACGCTGAGGATATTATTATACAGAACCAGAATTAAATTGACATGAAACTGATAAGAGACGTGAGGGGAGAGTGGGTGTGAGGGGAGAGTGAGTGAGTGAGAATATGAGGGGGGAGAATGAGGGAGGGGGAGAGAGTGAGGAGTGAGGGGAGGAGGAGGATGAGGAGTAGAGGGGACTGTCCTGGGCGGGGGGTCGCTCCAAACCCAGCTTAACTCTCACAATGTATCATTAGGGCTCTGCTGCCCTCCCTTGGTTTGTTCCTATGTCATTACTGAGAGAAGGAGAGGGGGAGAGAGACTGTCACCACCACTCTACCACCACCACCCCATCTACAACCCCTCTACCACCCACCCCTACCACCACCACCCCTACCACCACCACCACCCCTCTACCACCACACCCCACCACCCCCTACCACCACCACCACCCCCTCACCACCACCCACCCCCTCTACCACCACCACCACCACCCCCCCACCACCACCCACCCCTCCACCACCATCACACCACCCCTCTACCACCACCACCCCCCTACCACCACCACCACCCACCTCTACCACCACACCACCACCCACCTCTACCACCCACCACCACCCACCTCTACCTCACCCCACCACCTCCACCCACCCACCCCCACCACCACCACCCCCTCTACCACCACCACCACCCCTCTACCACCACCACCACCTCTACCACCACCCACCACCCCCTACCACCACCCCCTACCACCACCACCACCCCCTCTACCACCACCACCACCCCCTCTACCACCACCACCACCCCCTCTCACCACCACCACCCCCCCACTACCACCACCCCCACCACCACCACCACCCCCACCACCCACCACCACCCCCTACCACCCACCACCACCCCTCTACCACCACCACCCCCACCACTCTACTCCACACCCCATCTACAACCCCCCTCTACCACCACTCCCCTCACCACCCACCCCTACCACCCACCCCCTACCACCACCCCTCACCACCACCCCCCTCTACCAACACCACCACCCCCCTACCACCACCCCTACCACCACCACACCCCCCTCTACCACCACCACCACCACACCCCTCTACTACCTCCCCACCACCACCCCCTCTACCACCACCCCACCACCCCTACCACCACCACCACCCCCCTACCACCACCACCACCCCTCTACCACCACCACCACCCCTACCACCACCCACCCCCATCTACAACCCCCCACCACACCCCCTCTACCACCACCCCCACCACTCTACCACCACCACCCCATCTACAACCCCCCTCTACCACCACCCCCCTACCACCACCACCCCCATCTACAACCCCTACCACCACCCCTACCACCACCACCACACCCCCTCTACCACCACCACCACCACCACCACCACCCTACCACCACCACCCCCTACCATCACCACCACCCCCCTCTACCACCACCACCACCCCCTGTCTACCACCACCACACACCCCCGTCTACCACCACCACCACCCCTCTACCATCACCACCATCTACATAACAAAAGGTAAAATCAAGAATTCCAATGATCACTTCAGTCACACCTCCCATCCACCTCACTCTCTCTCCTCATCCACCTCACTCTCTCCCCTCATCAACTCCCACTCTCCCCTCATCTACCCCACTCCCTTTCATCCACCTCACTCTCTCCTCATCCACCTCACTCTCTCCTTTCATTCACCCCACTCTCCCTCATCCACCTCACACTCCCCTCATCCACCCCACTCTCTCCCCTCATCCACCTCACTCTCTCCCCTCATCCACCCCACCTCTCCCCTCATCAACCCCACTCTCTCCCTCATCCACCCCACTCTCCCCTCATCCACCCTCACCTCTCCCCTCATCCACCCCACTCTCCTCTCTCATCCACCTCACTCTCCTCTCATCCACTTCACTCCTCTCTCATCCACCTCACTCTCCCTTCCTCTCATCCACCTCACCTCTCCTCTCATCCACCTACTCTCCTCTCTCATCCACCTCACTCTCTCCTCCCCTCATCCACCTCACTCTCTCCCCTCATCCACCTCACTCTCTCCCTCATCCACCCTCACTTCCCCATCCACCCCACCTCCCCATCCACCCCACTCTCCTCATCCACCATCCACCTCACTCTCTCCCTCATCCACCTCACTCTCTCCCTCATCCACCTCACCTCCCTCATCCACCTCACTCTCTCCTCATCCACCTCACTCTCTCCTCATCCACCACTCTTCACTCATCCACCTCACTCTCTCCCTTTGATTCACCTCACCTCTCCCTCTCATCCAGCTCACCTCTCCTCTCATCCAGCCTCACTCTCCCCTCATCCATCTCACTCTCTCCTCATCCACCTCACTCTCTCTCCCCTCATCCACCTCACCTCTCCCTCATCCACCTCACTCTCTCCCTCATCCACCTCACTCTCTCTCCTCATCCACCTCACCTCCCTCATCTAGCTCACTCTCCCCTCATCCACCTCACACTTTCTCCTCATCCCCCTCACTATCCTCCCCATCCAGCTCACTCTCTCCCTCATCCACTTCACTCTCTCCCCTCATCCACCCTTACCTTCCCTCATCCACCTCACTCTCTTCTTATCCACCTCACCTTCCCCTCATCCACCTCACTCTCTCCCCTCATCCACCCTCACTCTCTTCTCATCCACCTCACTCTCTCCCCTCATCCACCTCACTCTCTCTTCTCATCCACCTCACTCTCTCCCCTCATCCACCTCACTCTCTCCTCATCCAACTCACTCTACATAAACGATCTAGAATTCTAGATGCTGGGATCGGAAGTGACATAAGCAAGTTTGCGGATGACACCAAAATAGGGCGGCAGATTAATTCAGGGCAGGATGCAAATGCATTACAGGAGGATCTAAATAAACTGCAGGAATGGTCAGAAAAAGGGCAAATGAAATTCAACACCAGCAAGTGCAGCGTACTTAATATTGGAAGAACAAATACTGTCAATGTATACAGCCTTAACAACATCAACCTAGAGAAGTCGACTTGTGAAAGAGACTTAGGTACTTGTAAGCCCGGACCTACGGCCTAGAAAACAGTGCGTTAATGTTCGAAATAAGGCAAACAGAGTATTAGGTTTTATATCTAGAAGTGTAAGTAACAAGAGTGCAGAGGTCTCATTGCAACTATATCTTAGGGTTAGGCCGCACCTCGATTATGCGGTTCAGTTCTGGTGCCCTTATTATAGAATGGATATCAATTCACTAGAGTCGGTGCAGCGAAGAATGACGAAAATGATTCCGGGACTTAGAAACCTTCCATGTCAGGATAGGTTAAAGAAACTTAACTTGCATTCCTAGAAAGACGAAGAGTGCGGGGAGATATGATAGAAGTATTAAGTGGGTGAAAGGATCAATAAAGGCGATATAGATAAAGTCCTTATAATATCCGAGCAGGATAGGACTCGGAGCAACGGATTCAAGTTGGATAAGTTTAGGTTTAGGAGGAGATAGGAAGAAACTGGTTCACAAATAGGGTGGTGGACGGAACAAGCTTAGCAACTTTGTAGTAAGTGCGGGAACTCTGGAAAGTTTCAAAAGGAGGCTAGATAGAGAGTGGTAGTAACTCTCGACAGCAGCTGCCATGCACAGGCCAACCGGCATATTGCAGACTCCTTAATTTCTTATGTTCTTGTGTCTGTGGCTGAGGTTGCTAGGAGGTAACCAACCAAACTTATGTCCGTCATAAAGAGACGATGTTGTCCAGGCGTGTTTACGGTCACCACTCGTGTGTTACGGTCACCACTCATTAAACAGGACATGGTTTATAACACACAGTAGCGGGACGATCACAGCACCACACCAGAGCCTCTCAGTGCACCACACCAGAGCCTCTCAGTGCACCACACCAGAGCCTCTCAGTGCACCACACCAGAGCCTCTCAGTGCACCACACCAGAGCCTCTCAGTGCACCACACCAGAGCCTTCAGTGCACACACACCAGAGCCTCAGTGCATCACACCAGAGCCTCTCAGTGCACCACACCAGAGCCTCTCAGTGCACCACACCAGAGCCTCTCAGTGCACCACACCAGAGCCCCTCAGTGCACCACACACCAGAGCCCCTCAGTGCACCACACCAGAGCCTCTCGGTGCACCACACCAGAGCCTCCTCAGTGCACCACACCAGAGCCTCTCAGTGCACCCACACCAGAACCTCTCAGTGCACCACACCAGAGCCTCTCAGTGCACCACACCAGAGCCTCTCAGTGCACCACACACCAGAGCCTCTCAGTGCACCACACCAGAGCCCTCAGTGCACACACCAGAGCCTCTCAGTGCACCACACCAGAGCCTCTCAGTGCACCACACCAGAGCCCCTCAGTGCACCACACCAGAGCCTCTCAGTGCACACACCAGAGCCCCTCAGTGCACCACACCAGAGCCCCTCAGTGCACCACACCAGAGCCCCTCAGTGCACCACACCAGAGCCCTCTCAGTGCACCACACCAGAGCCTCTCAGTGCACCACACCAGAACCTCTCAGTGCACCACACCAGAGCCTCTCAGTGCACCACACCAGAGCCTCTCAGTGCACCACACCAGAGCCTCTCAGTGCACCACACCAGAGCCTCTCAGTGCATCACACCAGAGCCTCTCAGTGCACCACACCAGAGCCTCTCAGTGCACCACACCAGAGCCTCTCAGTGCACCACACCAGAGCCTCTCAGTGCACCACACCAGAGCCTCTCAGTGCACCACACCAGAGCCTCTCAGTGCACCACACCAGAGCCTCTCAGTGCATCACACCAGAGCCTCTCAGTGCACCACACCAGAGCCTCTCAGTGCACCACACCAGAGCCTCTCAGTGCACCACACCAGAGCCTCTCAGTACTTTCCATTACGTTACGTTGGTTTGTGTACGTTACTTTAGGTTGTGTTGTGTTGGGATGAGATGACCTTCGGGCTACAGGTGATGTGATTAGCGGTACCTGGGCCGTGGCGGTAATTAGCACAGGCCCGTAACTATGTATGGTAGGTTAATGGTAAAGGTCACACACTTATCCCTTCCTTCTCCTCCTTCCTCCTCCTCCTCCTCATCACATCACTGGCCAAACACTGTGTCTTACTTAGCGGTATCTCTTTAGGGTGTCTGGATAAGGGCCATAGGAGGTGTGTGTGTGGGCATGGTGGGAGTGTGTGTGTGTGTGGCCATGGTGGAGGTGTGTGTGTGTGTGACCATGTAGGGAGTGTGTGTGGCCACAGGACTGTGTGTGTGTACATGGTGGAGTGTGTGGTATGTGACCATGGTGGGAGTGTGTGTGTGTGTACATGGTGGAGGTGTGTGTATGTGACCATGGTGGAGTGTGTGTGTGTGTGTGTGTGTGGGGCCATGGTGGAGTGTATGTGACCATGGTGGAGTGTGTGTGGCCAGGTAGGGGATAATTACAGGTGTTCACCCAAGTCATTACCGTGTTTACCGTCACGGTGAGAGTACACCAGAGGTTGAAGGACTAGAGGTGGTGGTGGTCACGAGGCGAGGCGGGGGTTGGTGTGCCAGACAGTTTAACATGTTAATTTATTCTTCCTCAGATGTGGAAATTAACGCAGATCAACAGATAATATTTGTTATCTTTTAAAATATCATAATATAAATACGATAAATTCAATACTAAACTGTAGTGCATTATTCCACGCCCGCCAGCCAAGCAATCCGCCGCCTGCCTCCCGACACACTGACCCAGGGCCTCCAGTACATGTCCACTAACTTGTTACTGTCTTCATTTACCGAAGTATCGCCAAAGTATATTACCTCGCCAAAGTAAATTATTTCACCAAAAATATATTACCTCGCCAAAATAGATTACCTAGCCAAAGTATATTACCTCGCCAAAGTAAATTATTTCACCAAAAATATATTACCTCGCCAAAATAGATTACCTAGCCAAAGTATATTACCTCGCCAAAGTAAATTATTTCACCAAAAATATATTACCTCGCCAAAATAGATTACCTAGCCAAAGTATATTACCTCGCCAAAGTAAATTATTTCACCAAAAATATATTACCTCGCCAAAATAGATTACCTAGCCAAAGTATATTACCTCGCCAAAGTAACTTATTTCGCCAAAAATATATTACCTCGCCAAAGTATATTATTTCGCCAAAAATATATTACCTCGCCAAAATATATTACCTCGCCAAAGTATATTATCTCGCCAAAGTATATTACCTCGTCAAAAATATATTACCTCGCCAAAGTATTGTGTTCTGACCTCACCAGTTGTGTTCTGACCTCACTAGGGGAAAGGTCACGGCAGGGTTAGCTCCCGAGGGATAATTATCAGATATGGCCAGCGTTATGTGTGGTCTGGGGTCTGCAAGTTTGTTGGCCAAGCTGGAATGGGCCATGGAAGAATTGGAGAGGGCCAAGGAAGAAATAGAGAGGGCCACGTTGGAGAACCTGAAATTAAAAAGAGATGGCGAGATTAAAGGGGGAGGCGGGACAGGGAAAGCCAGTGTCTGACGAAAATTCAAGCGAGTGGAAGGTTGTAAGGAAAGGGAAGACCAAACTGGTGATGAAGAAACACACCAAGGATACGTCAACAACGACATCAACAGCTAAGTGTACCAACTGGTTCAGTCCCTTGATAGACGAATTGGACGTTAGTACAGTCAGGGACAGGGCTGACAAGGAAGGTATAAAAACTTTAATTGTTGGTGACTCACAGGTAAGGTACTTGGACAGGGCTTTTTGTGGTAAAAACATAAATAGAATGAGGGTGTGTTTGCCAGGAGCTGGGGTGGGGGATATAATTGACAGGATGGACAATATCTTGTCTGGTAATGGGAACAAACCCATTATCTGCCTCAGTGCAGGAGGCAATGATATTGGCCGGTGTAGGAGCGAGGAGCTTCTTGATAAGTTCAAGGCAGCTATAGATCGTATTAGGACTAAGGGGGGGATCCCTATCATATGCTGTGTCCTGCCTAGAAGGAGAGTTGGCAGTGAATGGTTGTCAAGGGCAGTTGGTGTCAACGACCATCTTGACATATTGGAAGTCAAAATCAGTCCCATTCATTGACAACTGGGACAACTTCTATGGCAGAAGGGACCTTTATGCTAGGGATGGGGTGCACCTGTCTAGGGATGGAGTAGCAACCCTGGCTGGGGCTCTAGGGGGGGGGGCAGTTCAAAAGATATCGAAGTCTTTAAACTGCTAGGAGAACATATGAGCACGTGGGTGGAGGAGAATGCAGTGGGAGCGGGTAAACAAAGTGAAAGATTACAGGGAAATAGTGTTAAGAATGATGACAAAACTAAATTAAACAGGGAGTTTAAAACTAAACGCGGTAAGGGGAGGACTCAGAACACGACTAACATAAATGTGTACTACACGAACAGTAGAAGTATGAGAAACAAAATGGATGATATTAGGGCCTTGGTATGTACGGAAAAAATCTATATAATAGCATTCACTGAAACATGGATCTACCTAGACTCACGTGAGTTACCGGTCAAATACCAAATTGCGGATTACAAACAGTTCCATGCCGATAGGCAGACCAGGAAAGGAGGCAGAGTAGCAATCTATGTTAGGGATAATCTGAAGTGTGAAATAAATAAGGAAATAAAAACTGAGCGGAATACAGAAACAATTTGGATAGAATTAATCGACGGTAGGGAAAAATTTATCACAGGAGTAATATATAGACCTCCCAATCTTGATAGTCAATGAGCGACTTATCTGGGATGAAATGCGCAGGGCTTCCATACACAACAGTCTGTATAGTAGGCGACTTCAACCTTGGCCAAATAGATTGGACTGACCTTACAGGTAAATCAGAATCAGAGGATTTTCTCGACACGACCCAGGACTGTTTTCTAAGTCAACATATAACCGAACCCACCCGGGGTAATAATATACTCGATTTAGTTCTGTCAAACAGAGAAAACCTCATTTGCAATGTCGAGGTAGGGAACGAACTTGCAAACAGCGATCACAAAGAAATTAGATTCCAGTTAGATTTTCATGGCAGACGTAAGGAAAATTCCACTAAAGTACCAGACTTCAGAAGGGCAAACTTTGACAGTTTGCCGAGTTCCACGAAAATTTAAATAATGAGTTACTTAATGCACAAAGGCAGAACATACCATACAAAAAACTCAGATCAGACAACAATGACCCTAAATGGATAAATAATTATTTAAAGAACATCATTGGCCAAAGGAAGACTATAGGTAGAAGGATAAATCGTGGCGAAATTTACCTCCGGGATTATTATAGGGTATTGGCGAGTAGGGTTAAAACCGAGATAAGGAAAGACAAGAGGAATAATGAGGTAAGGATAGCAAGGGAGGCGAACACAAACCCCAAAGGATTCTACCAAATGTATCAAACTAAAACACGAGAAAAGATTGGACCAATACAGTCAGATACCGGCGTGCTCACTGATAACGACAGAGAAATGAGCAATAATTTGAATAAATATTTTTCAACAGTTTTCACCACCGAAAATTTAAACATGATACCAGGGGCACCGACTCTATTCAGAGATAGTGAAGAAAACAAATTAAGCGAGATAGTAGTGACTAGTAACGATGTTAGTAAGCAAATAGACAAACTAAATCCTAATAAGTCACCTGGTCCCGATGAGATATTTGCCAGAGTATTAAAGGAATGTAAGGAAGAGCTTAGTATGCCCTTAGCAAAGGTGTTTAACATGTCCTTAAAAACAGGTATAGTACCAGAATCCTGGAGGATAGCGAATGTAATACCGATTTTCAAGAAGGGGGATAGATCACTACCCTCTAACTACCGCCCAATCAGTCTAACATCAATAGTAGGCAAATTACTGGAAGCAATCATTTCAAACTCTATTCGAAATCACCTGGAGAAGCACCGATTGATCAATGATTCCCAGCATGGCTTCACAAGCGGACGTGCATGTCTAACTAATCTATTAACATTCTTTTCATCAGTTTTTGAATCGGTGGACGAGGGGCACAATTATGATGTGGTATATCTCGACTTTAGCAAAGCCTTCGACAGAGACCCCCACGAAAGACTAATTAGAAAGGTAGAAGCACATGGCATCAAAGGTAATATCCTTAAATGGATTAGGGCGTGGTTACAGGACAGGAAACATCGAGTGACCATTAATGGCACTTAGTCCCATTGGAGCAACGTCACAAGTGGAGTTCCCCAAGGCTCAGTACTTGGACCATTATTATTTATTATATACATAAACGACATAGATATCGGCATAGACAGCAACATAAGTAAATTTGCTGATGACACTAAAATAGGACGTGTTATTAAATCTGACGAGGACTCCGCAAAACTACAGGAAGGTCTAAACAAATTTTTCGAATGGTCTGAAAAATAGCAGATGAAATTCAACGTGGACAAATGTAAAGTACTCAGTATAGGAGATGTAAACAGGGAAACCAGATACCAGATGAACAACGATGCCATAGAGAAATCCGACTGCGAGAGAGATTTAGGAGTAATGATAAGTAGGAACCTTAAGCCAAGTAAACAATGTGTTTTTGCTCGTAACAAGGCTAATAAAGTACTTGGGTTCATACAAAGGAATGTTAGTTACAAGACTAGCGAGGTCATCCTAAAACTGTATCTTGCTCTTGTGAGACCACACCTGGATTACGCAGTTCCGTTCTGGTCACCCTATTACAGAATGGATATAGAATCCTTGGAAAGAATTCAGAGGAGAATGACAAGACTAATCCCGGGCATTAGGAACCTTGAGTATAGAGGCAGGTTAAAGCATCTTAATTTGCACTCCCTCGAGAGACGTAGAGCGAGGGGCGACCTGATAGAGGTGTATAAGTGGAAGGCAGGGCTAAACAAAGGGGACATTACAAACGTACTCAAACTATCCAACCAGGAGCGAACTCGTAACAATGGTTTTAAATTAGACAAATTTAGATTTAGGCGTGAAACAGGTAAACATTGGTTTGGAAACAGAGTAGTGGATGAATGGAACAAGTTACCAAATATCATCATTAACTCGAATACGCTGAATAGCTTCAAACATAGGTTGGATGCTTATATGAGCAATAGGGGTTGGGTGTAAACGGGACTGCCCAGTATGGGCCAATAGGCCCGCTGCAGTTTCCTCCATTCTTATTTTCTTATGTTCCTAAGTATATTACCTCGCCAAAGTATTTTACCTCGCCAAAGTATATTATTTCGCCAAAAGTATATTACATCGCCAAAGTATATTATTTCCCCAAAGTATATTACCTCGCCGAAGTATATTATTTCGCCAAAGTATATTACCTCGCCAAAAATATATTACCTCGCCAAAGTATATTATTTCCCCAAAGTATATTACCTCGCCGAAGTATATTATTTCCCCAAAGTATATTACCTCGCCAAAAATATATTACCTCGCCAAAGTATATTATTTCGCCAAAGTATATTACCTCGCCGAAGTATATTATTTCGCCAAAAATATATTACCTCGCCAAAGTATATTACCTCGCCAAAGTATATTACCTCGCCAAAGTATATTATTTCGCTAAAGTATATTATTACCTCATAAAGTTTATTATTTCCTTAGTATAAATTACCTCATAAAGTATATTACCTCCTTAAAGTATCAATACCTCATAAAAGTATATTACTCGCCAAAGTATATTATTACATCGCCAAAGTATATTACCTCATAAAAGTATATTACCTCTTAAAGTATATTATTTCGCTAAAGTATAATATTTCGCCAAAGTATATTACCTCGCCAAAGTTTATTATTTCATAAAAATATATTACCTCGCCAAAGTATGTTACCTCATAGAAGTACCATCTCTTAAAGTACATTACCTCATGGTAAATTACATAAAGTACATTACCTCGCCAAAGTATATATTACCTCATAAAGTATATTACCTCCTTAAGTATATTACCTCATAAAGTATATTACCTCATAAAGTATATTACATCATAAAGTATATTACCTCACCAAAGTATATTACCTCATAAAGTATATTATTTCGCTAAAGTATATTATTTCGCCAAAATTATATTACCTCATAAAGTTTATTATTTCATAAAAATATATTACCTCGCCAAAGTATATTACCTCGCCAAAGTATATTACCTCGCCAAAGTACATTACCTCGCCAAAGTACATTACCTCGCCAAAGTATATTACCTCGCCAAAGTATATTACCTCGCCAAAGTATATTACCTCGCCAAAGTATATTATTTCGCCAAAGTATATTATTTCATAAAAGTATATTACCTCATAAAAAGTATATTACCTCGCCAAAGTATATTACCTCGCCAAAGTACATTACCTCGCCAAAGTACATTACCTCGCCAAAGTATATTACCTCGCCAAAGTATATTACCTCGCCAAAGTATATTACCTCGCCAAAGTATATTATTTCGCCAAAGTATATTTCCTCGCCAGAGAGAGAGAGAGAGCTCTCTCTCTATTACTGAGAGACAAATTCTGCCCGTGGCTGCACCTTCCAATACACCTGTGGTTCTTTTGGCACACCTGGGTGATTAACTTATCCTAGCGTCACCTCACATCGCCTTTACCTCACCTCACCTTACTTTACCTCGCCTCACCTCACCTCACCTTACTTTACCTCACCTCACCTCACCTTACTTTACCTCGCCTCACCTTACTTTACCTCACCTCACCTTACTTTACCTCACCTCACCTTATTTACCTCACCATCTACTTTACCCTCACCTCACCTTACTTTACCCTCGCCTCACCTTACTTTACCTCGCCTCACCTCGCCTCACCTCACCTTTATTTCATTCACCTCACCTTACCTCACCTCACCCATTTCACCTCACCTCGCCTCACCTCACCTCATTTTTACCTCTGCCTCACCTCACCTTACTTTACCTCACCCACTCCATTTCACCTCACCTCACCTTACTTTACCTCACCTCACCTTACTTTACCTCGCCCACCCTTATTTCCTTACTCTGCCTCACCTCGCCTCACCTCACCTCACCTCACCTCACCATCTTACTTTACCCCCACCTCACCCTTTTACTGCACCCTCACCTCACCTCACTCTATTTTACCCTCACCCTCACTCACTTTACCTCACCTACCTTTACCTCACCTCACCTTACTTTTACCTCACCACCTTACTTTACTCTCACCTCACCCCTCATCCACTTTACCTCACCTCACCTTACTTCACCCCTCACCTCACCTTACTTCACCTCACCCATTTTACCTCGCCCTCACCTTACTTTACCTCGCCTCACCTTACTTCACCTCGCCTGCCTCGCCTCACCTCACCCTCGACTGTACTAATTTCATCTAAAAAATCTAGACAAGTTAATTTTTTTTTTTCTTATCTCCTGCATGTTTTTTCTCCCTTCCTCCTGCTGCTCCTCCTCCTCCTCTTCCTCCTGCTCCCTCCTCCTCCTGCTCCTGCCTCCTCCTCCTCTTCCTCCTGCTCCTCCCTCCCTCCTTCCTCCTGCTCCTCCTCCTGCTCCCTCCTCTCCTCCTGCTCCTCCTTCCTTCCTTCCTCCTCCTCTTCCTCCTCCTCTTCCTCCTCCTCCTCCCTTGCTCCTCCTCCTCCTTCTCCTCCTGCTCCTCCTCCTCCTGCTCCTCCCTCCTCTTCCTCCTGCTCCTCCTCCTCTTCCTCCTGCTCCTCCTCCTGCTCCTCCCTCCTCCTTTCTCCTCCTTCCTCCTCCTCCTCCTCCTCCTCCTCCTTCCTCCTCCTCTTCCTCCTCCTCCTCCTCCTGCTCCTCCCTCCTGCTCCTCCTCCTTGCTCCTCCTCCTGCTCCTCCTCCTGCTCCTCCTCCTCTTCCTCCTCCTCCTGCCTCCTCCTGCTCCTCCTCCTGCTCCCTCCTGCCTCCTCCTGCTCCCCTGCTCCTCCCTCCTCCTGCTCCCTCCTCCTGCTCCTGCTCCTCCTCCTCCTCCCTCTTGCTCCTCCTGCCCTGCTCCTCCTGCTCCTCCTGCTCTTCTTCCTGCTCCCTCCTCCCCACTTCCTCCTGCTCCTCCTGCCCTCCTCCTGCTCCTCCCTCCTCCTGCTCCCTCCTCCTCCTGCTCCTCCTCCTCCTCTTCTCCCACCTCCCTCCTCCTCCTGCTCCTCTCCTTCCTCCTGCTCCTCTTCCTGCTCCTCCTGCTCCTGCTCCTCCTCCTGTTCCTCCTCCTCCTCCTCCTGTTCCTCCTCCTCCTCCTCCTCCTGCTCCTCCTCCTCCTGCTCCCTCCTCCTCCTGCTCCTCCTCCTCCTCCTGCTCATCTCCTCCTGCTGCTCCTCTCCCTCCTCCTCCCTCCTCCTCCTGCTCCCTCCTCCCTTCCTCCTCCTCCTCCTGCCTCCTCCTGCTCCTCCCTCTTCCTCCTGCTCCTCCTCCTCCTGCTCCTCCCTCCTTCCCTCCTGCTCCTCCTCCCCTCCTCCTGCTCCCTCCTCCTCCTCCTGCCCTCCCTCTTCCTCCTGCTGCCCTCTTCCTCCTGCTCATCCTCCTCCTCTTCTTCCTCCTCCTCCTCCTCCTCCTCCTCCTCCTCCTCCTCCTGCTCCCTCCTCTTCCTCCTCCTCCTGTTCTCCTCCTGGTCCTCCTCCCTCCTGGTCCTCCTCCCTCCTCCTGCTCCTCCTTCTCTCCTCCTCCTCTGCTCCTTCCTCCTGCTCCTCCTGTCCCTCCTCCTCCTCCTGCTCCTCCCTGCCTCCTCCTGCTCCTCCTCCCTCCTGCTCCTCCCTCCTGCCCTCCTGCTCCCTCCTCCTGCTCCTCCTCCTGCTCCTCCCTCCTCCTCCTCCTCCTCCTCCTCCTCCTCCTCCCTCCTGCACCTCTTCCTCCTGCTCCTCCTCCTCCTCCTCCCTCCTCCCGCTCTTCCTCCTGCTCCTCCCTCTTCCCTCCTGCTCCTCCTCCTCCTCCTCCTCCTCCTCCTGCTCTTCCTCCCTCCCGTTTCTCCTCCCTCCCTCTTCCTCCTGCTCTTCCTCCTGCCCTCCCTCTCTCCCTCCTGCTCCTCCTCTTCCTCCTGCTCCCTCCTCCTCCTCCTCCTGCTCCCTCCTCCTCCTCCTGCTCCTCTCCTCCTTTCTCCTCCTCCCTCCTCCTCCCTCCTCTTGTCTTTACTCTACACACACACACACACATTACCCTCCGCCCTTCCTCTCTACACGTGTTCTTGTTCCTTATTTGGTTTATGGTTTGAAAGTTTTTAGTTATTTTTTTCTCCCTTAATTAGTGAGTGTCTGTCTGTCTGTCTGTCTGTGTCCGTCTGTCTATCTGTGTCTGTCTATGTCTGACTGTCTAGTGCTCCAGTAGTCTGACTTCCTGCCACTCTTGCTTACCTCTCTCTCTCTCTCTCTCTCTCTCTCTGTGGACTGAATAACTGTTAAGAGGAAGCAGTGTTAAGACCATCCACCCTCAGTGGGACAAGATGACATACTTTCTGGTGCCAAGTGGAAGGCTCGGTG
The DNA here is from genome assembly GCF_018991925.1 of Homarus americanus. Taxonomy (NCBI): domain Eukaryota; kingdom Metazoa; phylum Arthropoda; class Malacostraca; order Decapoda; family Nephropidae; genus Homarus; species Homarus americanus. The sequence goes on from NW_024724578.1 coordinate 29,933, forward strand.
TGTGGTGCTGTGTTGGTGGAGTGGTGGTGGTGCTGTGTGCAGGTTAGACCTCACGTTGTAGCCTGGAGTGTTTGCACGGCGTAGTAACTGAGTTATTATATCCGCGGAGTAATACTGGTGGTGTGTTGCACGGCGAAATAAAGTAGTTATAACATCCTCCGAGTAATACTGGTGAGGTGTTGTATGATAAAGTAGTTACCATATCATCCGCGGAGTAATACTGGTGGGTGTTGTAATGGCAAAGTAGTTACCATAACATCCGCGGAGTAATATCGGGGGTTGTAATGGCGAATAAAAGTAGTTACCATATCATCCGCGGAGTAATAGCGGGTGTTGTAATGTAATAAAGTAGTTACCATCATCCGCGGAGTAATACTGGTGGGGGTTGTACGGCGAATGAAGTAGTTACCATATCATCCGCGGAGTAATACTGGGGTGTTGTAATGCAATAAAGTAGTTACCATCATCTGCCGAGTAATACTGGTGGGGTGTTGTACGGCGGAATAAAGTAGTTACCATATCAACGTGAGTAATACTGGTGGGGTGTTGTACGGCGTAATAAAGTAGTTACCATATCATCCGCCATGAGTAATACTGGTGTTGTACGGCGTAATAAAGTAGTTACCATAACATCCGCGGAGTAATACTGGTGTGTTGTAATGCGTAATAAAGTAGTTACCATATCATCCGCGGAGTAATACTGGTGGGGTGTTGTACGGCGTATTAAAGTAGTTACCATATCATCCGCGGAGTAATACTGGTGGGTGTTGTAATGCGTAATAAAGTAGTTACCTATCATCTGCGGAGTAATACTGGTGGGGTGTTGTACGGCTTAATAAAGTAGTTACCATATCATCCGCCGGAGTAATACTGGTGGTGTGTTGTACGGCGTAATAAAAGTAGTTACCATATCATCCGCGGAGTAATACTGGTGTGTTGTACGGCGTAATAAAGTAGTTACCATATCATCCGCGGAGTAATACTGGTGTGTTGTCTCGTGTGTTTATGGTAATGTGATGACCAAGCGACACCTACATGATAAGTGTGGGGTCCCGCCTCCTGTTAGCTGAGGCTCTTGCTGCTGTTACTGCTACTGAGAGATAAGTAGCTTCTAAGGGGGTGGTGTGGGGCTCCTTTGAGGGGTTAGTGAGGCGAGAACGATAATGAGAGAGAGAACGATAATGAGAGAGAGAGAGAGAGAGAGAGAGAGAGAGAGAGACTCAGCCAGGAGCAGCTCCCTAATTTTCATTCATCTCTCTCTCTCTCTCTCTGTGTGGAGGTGTACAGTGTGTGTGTGGGAGGTGTGCAGTGTGGGAGGTGTGCAGTGTGTGTGTGTGTGTGGAAGTGTGCAGTGTGTTTGTGTGAGTGTGTGTGTGTGTGTGTGTAGCACGTGTGTGGAGGTGTGCAGTGTGGGAGGTGCAGTGTGTGTGTGTGTGTGTGTATGAGGTGTGCAGTGTGTGTGTGTGTGTGTGTGTGTGTGTATGTATGGAGGTGTGGAGGTGTGTGTGTGTGTGTGTGTGTGTGTGTGTGGAGGTGTGCAGTGTGGAGGTGGGCAGTGTGTGTGGAGGTGTGCGGTGTGTGGAGGTGGGCAGTGTGTGTGTGGAGGTGTGCTGTGTGTGTGTGTGTGGGTGTGCAGTGTGTGGAGGTGTGTGTGTGTGTGTGTGTGTGTGGAGGTGTGCATTGTGTGTGTGTGTGTGTGTGGAGGTGTGCAGTGTGAGTGTGTGTGGAGGTGTGCAGTGTGTGTGTGGGGGGGAGGTGTGTGTGTGTGGGAAGTGTGCAGTGTGTTTGTGTGCAAGTGTGTGTTTTGTGTGTGTTGTATATATTAATAATAATAATAATTATTATATACACACACACACGTTTTAATACGTAGCAGGTGGCTGAAAATATACAGACTCTACATTTGATTTAGACATAATGATATATATATTGAATACATTTACAGGGCTGTACAGTACATAAATCAGGAATTGTTTATAATTTTAACAATAGATGGGATGGTGCTGTTCTTATATCTAATGTCAGGCTCTTATGGGCTGAATTTGTTGTAGTCGGACTGCAGGAGGTGGCGATGGCGAGGTGGTGCAGTAGTCCACGGCCAAACCTTTCCAGTGCTTGGTGGTGGAGGTCACTGAGGGATGGCATTTCCAGGGTGGAGAGAGCGTTGGTGTAGCTGGAGTATTCTGTGCCGAGCATGATTCTGCAGGCCCTTTCTGTACCTTTCTAGCTGACGTTGTTGGGTGGAGTTGAGAGAAGACGACCAGGCTGGTGACGCATACGTTAGTTTGGGGAGAATAAAGGCGCTGTAGATGGTCCTCAGCTCTGGCGGGGTGTCCCAAGTGACCTAAGTGTAGCATGTAGAGACGGTACGTGGCTGCCTTGACTGTGTTATTTACATGGGCCTTCCAGTCAAGTTTGTTGTCTATAGTTACACCCAGGAGGTTAGGCATCACCAGCTGGAGAGGATGGGCAATTGGGCACCCACTGTGACTGCTGGGGCTTGCACTGGAGTGGTGGCGGTATTGATGTGCATGACTACGGTTTTGGTGTGGTTGATGGTGACCTGTTCTCCGTAGTCCATGCCTGTAGCCTGTCCAGGGTGCCTTGAGCGATGAGTAGTCTGGTGCGGTGTTGTCCACTGAAAGCCCACGGTGCAGTCATCCACGTACTTCCCCTGAGGAGTGTCCGATAGAGCGTCGTTGATCAGGATGAGGAAGCACGTGGTCCCATCTTGGTCCCCTGGGGAACACCAGGTGAGGTGTTTGGAATGTAGAGACCAAGCCCTGATACCTCACTGCTTGGCGACGTCACTCAAGAAATCAGTGAGCCATGAGACCAGGTTGGTGGGCAGCCCCTGGTGCAATAGCCTTGTTGATAACAGTGCAGTGATCAACAAGGTCAAATGCCTTCCTGAAGTCCACAAGGGCAACGGCCAGTGATGTCTTACGTTTCTGCAAGTTTTTGTGCAGAAGATTCCAGAAAGCTCACCAAGCAGTGTGATGTAGAGGAGGTCCTCATATTGCCAAATTGCGTGTCTTCAGCTGTCGGGAGTTTAAATTATCTACAAAGTTACACGTATATAGAGCAGTGGTCCTCCCCACCCCACAGAGAGACATGGGTCACATACAGGAGGCACCTCAAGGCACTTGAAAACTTTCTATTTATCTACCAGAAGGTGTCAATATTTTCGAATTAGCCCGACTGCAAACCGAGGCAGACCAGCGCCGGAAAGATACTGCTGCCGCCCCTCTTGCACTCGTTGTAGCCCTCCATATGTGCAACATCTATGAACAACCCTGCCGTACCGTATCGGCCTCTTTAGTCACCTCAAAACTCATCAACCGAGGTGACATTCTTAATCACTCATATCATTGTATCATAGCTGGGTGATCGTCATAACTCGGTTTCGAGTGACGACTTAGTAGTAGTGTGTGTGTGTCGGGTGGGGGGGCGGGTTCCACTTTGTTTCGCCAAATTAATATACGCACCACGATGTATTCATATATGCATTAACCTGGCGAGTCTTGGTGTTATTCTCATCTTCCATGGTCAGTGTTTTTCAGGCTTGACTGGTAGTGGGCGACTGTACCTCGTGTTATTTTATACAAGACGCAGCTAGTGGTGTAGTCTGGGGCGGTGAAGTGTGACTATTTTTACGTTTATAAACTCGGCTCCTCCTCTGGCTAGCCAAGTGTCGTTTGTGGTAGGTTTACTCGGAGAGGAAAACCTTAATTAATGTTCTTATGATGTTAAAAAAGTAGTATTGATTTTTCGTCCCCACTCACCCGTAAGTCTTCTCAACACGAGAGGGTTGTGTTGCTGGTCGATCTTCACTAGACTAAATTGTGAAGGAATATTTACACATTTTGTACAGTATTGACCAACATTGTGTACAGCTTTCATAGTTTTTTATAAGTGACGTTAAATAATGGTACAACAATGTGTTAAGCGGGTAAACCTTCACGCTGTGTTCCTCACGTGGTCCTCTTACAGCGCCCCGGGGCGGAAGTGGCGGTGTGACTGTCCCGTTAGCATGACTTGTGTGACCTTAAAAACTGTTGAACTTTTGTCCTCAATATATATTGCCTCGCCTCACTATTGCTGCTGGTTGTTGTTCTCTGAGGCTGTCCTGGACCGCCTGTCTTCTAACTGTTCAGCCAATAATTCCAGTGAACTGTGTGTCGGTCGGCAGTACAGACAGTCGATAAATGGGAGAGTGGCATCTTTTCAGTTGTTTCCTTCCTGTTCACTGTTTTTATGGGAGATACGGTGGCTGTGTTGGCCCCGCTTCCCGGACACTGTTGGATGTGTGGTTTAGTCTCTGCCCGACGAACAGAAGGATATCGCCTGGCGTTCTCTTTCACCTCATTATGAGGCAGTTATAGAATCTACACCAGCTGGGTGACGCCGCTTGCCTTCTGCCGGCAGTGGCGCTCGTTTAAGGGCGAGTTAGACTATACTGTAATGGTGTGTGTGTGTGTGTGTGTGTGTGTGTGTGTGTGTGTGTGTGTGTGTGTGTGTGTGTGTGTCCTGCCCGTCCTTCAAGGGGGGAGGGGGTATAGTTTTAGGAAGAAATCTAGAACTTATAATAAAAATGGGTGTTGTACCTGGCACACTGGTGTAGTACAGGTACAGTGTACCGGGTGTTGTACCTGGCACACTGGTGTAGTACTGTACGGTACAGCAGTAGGGACACCTGCTGGGGTACACCCACCCGTATATAGTAGTTGTTACTTCACACACTCACTAGGACTCTACTGTACTCTACTGTACTCTACTCTACTCAGAAACCTTCGTAAAGAGACTAAATATTAAATAACCAACCACACCCACCGTAATACATCTCTCCTTCCTCAGGTAAGACGAACTTCAGCAGTCCGGGGCGTCATGGAGGAGCTAAGGTGAGAAAAACTGTCCTCATGACACCTGGAGGAGAGGTGGTGGTGGTACCGGGAGGAGAGGCGGGTGGTGGTGTACCTGGAGGAGAAGAGGATTAATAAAGAGAAAAGCAGAAGGTGATTACGAGGGAGTGAAGGGAGGAGGAGGGAGGGGGCATTAAGGAGGGCCAAGGAAGGAAGGAAGGAAGGGAGGGAGGGAGGTGGACTGGCGTGATGGAGGGACGCCCAGTCAGTCACGTGCTTAGGAGGGGGAGGATTGTGACGTCATGGGTAGAGGGGGTAAGGATGATGACGCAGAGGGGTAAGGATGATGACGTCACTGGTAGAGGATAAGGATGATGACGTCACTGGTAGAGGGATAAGGATGATAACGTCACCGGTAGAGCGGATAAGGATGATGACGTCACTGGTAGAGGATAAGGATGATAACGTCACCGGTAGAGCGATAAGGATGATGACGTCACTGGTAGAGGATAGGATGATAACGTCACCGGTAGAGCGGGATAAGGATGATGACGTCACTGGTAGAGCGGGATAAGGATGATGACGTCACTGGTAGAGGGGATAGGATGATGACGTCACTGGTAGAGGATAAGGATGATGACGTCACTGGTAGAGAGGGGATGATGACGTCACCGGTAGAGGGTGTAAGGATGATGATGTCACTGGTAGAGGATAGATGATGACGTCACTGGTAGAGTGGGATAAGGATGATGACGTCACTGGAGGGTGAGAGAGAGGGGAGGAGGTTCATGGCAGTAATACACATCAGCAGACAAGTCGGTCAACACACATTTTAGCATCATTTTCTAACCTTCGTGCAGGATGATGATGATGATGGTGATGATGGTGATGATGATGGAGATGATGATGATGATGATGATGATGATGATGGTGATGATGGTGATGATGATGATGATGATGATGATGGTGGTGATGGTGATGATGATGATGGTGATGATGATGATGAGGATGATGATGATGATGATGATGGTTGATGCAGATGATAGTGAGGATGATGATGATGATGATGATGGTGATGATGATGATGTGACAGGATGGATGATGATGATGGTGATGACGATGATGATGATGATGATGATGGTGATGATGATGATGATGGTGATGATGATGGTGATGATGATTACTTGATGATGAGATAGATGCAGGATGATGATGATGGATGGTGATGATGAAGATGATGGTGATGGATGATGATGGTGATGATGATGATGATGATGGTGTGATGATGGTGATGATGATGATGGTGATGATGATGATGGTGATGGTGATGGATGGTGATGATGATGGTGATACGACAGATGATGATGATGATGATGATGGTGATGATGGTGATGATGGTGATGGTGATGTAGACGATGATGATGGTGATGATGATGATGGTGATGATGATGATGGTGATGATGGTGATGATGATGATGTAGGATGCAGGATGATGGTGATGATGATGATGATGATGATGATGATGATGGTGATGATGGTGATGGTGATGATGATGATGGTGATGATGGTGATGATGAGATGATGATGATGATGATGGTGATGATGATGGTGGAGATGATGATGATGATGGTGATGATGATGATGACGATGATGGTGATGATGATGTAGATGATGATGATACAGATGATGATGATGATGATGATGATGGCGGATGATGATGGATGATGGGGACACGATGGTGATGATGATGATGATGATGATGATGTAGATGATGATGATGATGGTGATGATGATGGTGGATGATGATGATGATGATGGTGATGATGGTGATGTGGTGGATGATGATGATGATGGTGATGATGATGATGTAGGATATTTATGATAGATAGACAGATGATGATGATGGTGATGGTGATGATGATGATGATGGTGATGATGATGATGATGATGGTGATGGTGATGATGATGATGGTGATGATGGTGATGATGGTGATGTAAGGATGATGATGATGATGGTGATGTAGATGATGATGATGGTGATGATGATGATGATGATGATGATGGCGGATGATATAGAGATAGATGATGATGATGATGATGATGCAGGGATACGATGAAGGAGATGCAAGTGATGATGGTGATGATGGTGATGGTGATGATGGTGGTGATGATGATGATGATGATGATGGTGATGATGGTTGTGATGATGATGATGGTTGTGACAGATGATGATGGTTGTGATGATGATGATGGTTGTGATGATGGTTGGATGATGATGATGTGATGGTTGTGATGATGAAGATGGTTGTGATGATGATGATGATGGTTGTGATGATGATGATGGTTGTGATGATGGTTGTGATGATGATGATGGTTGTGATGATGGTTGGGATGATGATGATGATGGTTGTGATGATGATGATGATGATGGTTGTGATGATGATGATGATGGTTGTGAGATGATGATAGCTGTGATGATGGTGGTGATGATGAAGATGGTTGTGATGATGATGATGATGGTTGTGGATGATGATGATGAAGTTGTGATGATGGTTGGGATGATGATGGTTGTGATGATGATGATGATGATGGTTGTGGATGATGATGATGATGGTTGTGATGATGATGATGGTTGTGATGATGATGATGGTTGTGATGAGGATGATGGTTGTGATGATGATGATGGTGGTGGATGATGATGGTGATGATGATGATGATGGTGATGGTTGTGATGATGATGATGGTGATGATGGTCAGGATGATGATATTATTGTATGATGGTGATGATGGTGGTGATGATGATGATGGCTAGATGATGATGATGGTGATGATGGTGGTGATGATGGTAGGATGATGGTGGTGATGATGATGATGGTTGTGATGATGATGATGGTGTGATGATGTAGAGGATGGTTGTGATGATGATGATGATGGTCAGGATGATGATGATGGTTGTGATGATGGTTGTGATGATGGTGGTGATGATGATGATGGTTGTGGATGATGATGATGGTTGTGATGATGATGATGATGGTTGTACGATGATGGTGTGATGATGATGATGATGATGGTTGTGATGATGATGATGGTTGTGATGATGATGATGGTTGTGATGAGGATGATGGTTGATGATGGTTGTGATGATGATGATGATGGTTGTGATGATGATGATGATGGTTGTGATGATGATGATGATGATGATGATGGTTGTGATGATGATGATGTGATGATGATGATGATGGTTGTGATGATGATGATGATGATGGTTGTGATGATGATGGTTGTGATGATGATGATGGCTGTGATGAGGATGATGGTTGTGATGATGGTTGTGATGATGATGATGATGGTTGTGATGATGATGATGATGATGATGATGGGTGATGATGATGATGATGGTTGTGATGATGATGATGATGATGGTTGTGATGATGATGATGGTTGTGATGATGATGATGATGGTTGTGATGATGATGATGATGGTTGTGATGATGATGGTTGTGATGATGGTTTGATGATGATGATGGTTTGATGATGATGATGATGATGATGATGATGGTTGTGATGATGATGGGATGATGATGATGATGGTGTGATGATGGTTGTGATGATGATGATGATGGTTGTGATGATGATGGTTGTGATGATGATGGTTGTGATGATGGTTGATGATGAGATGATGGTTGTGATGATGATGATGATGATGGTTGTGATGATGATGATGATGGTTGTGATGATGGTTGTGATGATGATGATGATGATGGTTGTGATGATGATGATGGTTGTGATGATGATGGTTGTGATGATGATGATGGTTGTGATGATGATGATGATGATGATGATGGTTGTGATGATGATGATGGTTGTGATGATGATGATGATGATGGTTGTGATGATGATGATGATGATGATAATTAGAGCGTGGTTACTGGATAGGAAACAAAGAGTAAGCATTAACGGACATAAATCTGATTGGAGTAACATCACTAGTGGAGTTCCCCAAGGCTCAGCACTTGGACTATTATTATTTATTATATACTTAAACGACATAGATATCGGCGTAGACAGCAAATATAAATTCTGTGATGACACTAAAATAGGACATGTAATTAAATCTGACGAGGAACCCAAACTACAGGAAGATCTAAAAAAAAATTCGAATGGTCTGAAAAATGGCAGATGAAACTCAACGTGGACAAATGTAAAGTACTCAGTATAGGAGATGTAAACAGGGAAACGAGATACCAGATGAACAATGATGTTATTGAGAAATCCGACCGAGAAAGATTTAGGAGTAATGATAAGTAGGAATCTTAAGCCAATTAAACAATGTGTATTTGCTCGAAACAAGGCTAATAAAATGCGCAGGGCTTCCATGCATAGCAAAGTCTGTATAGTAGGCGACTTTAACTTTAGCCAAATAGATTGGATTGATCCGGGACTGTTTCCTAAGTCAACATATAACCGAATCCACCCGGGGTAATAATATACTCAATTTAGTTCTGTCAAACAGAGACAACCTCATTAATAATGTCGAGGTAGGGAACGAACTTGCTAACAGCGATCACAAAGAAATTAGATTCCAGTTAGAATTTCAGGGCAGCCTCAAGGAAAATTCCACTAAAGTCCCAGATTTCAGAAGAACAAACTTTGATAGTTTGAAGAGGCAGCTGAGAGAAGGGGTATCACGCTTGGGGGGTGAACTACATGACCTCACATGAGGTGACCTCACACAATGTACCCACAGAGGGTGACCTCACCTTACCGGGAGACTTGATAACGAGATCTGAGGTTGACGAGTTCCACAAAAACGTAAATAATGAGTTACTTAATGCACAAAGGCAGAACATACCATACAGAAAACTCAGATCAAACAACAATGACCCTAAATGGATAAATAATTATTTAAAGGATATTATTGGACAAAGGAAGGCTATAGGTAGGAGAATAAATCGTGGTGAAGTTTACCTCCGAGATTATTATAAGGTATTGGCCGGTAGGGTTAAGACCTAGATAAGAAAACCAAAGAGGAATAATGAACTGAAGGTAACAAGGGAGGCAAAGTCAAAGCCCAAGGGAGTCTATCAAATGTATCAAACTAAAACACAAGAAAAGATTGGACCAATACAGTCAGATACCGGCGAGCTAACTGATAACGACGGAGAACTGAGCAATAATCTGAATAAATATTTTTCACCACCAGAAATTTAAACATGATACCCGAGGCACCGACTCTATACAGAGATTGTGAAGAAAATAAATTATGCGAGATATTAGTGACTAGTAACGATGTTAGTAATCAAATAGACAAACTAAAGCCTAATAAGTCATCAGGTCCCGATGAGATATTTCAGGGTATTAAAGGAATGTAAGGAAGAGCTTAGTATGCCCTTAGCAACGTTGTTTAACATGACATTAAAAACACGAGGACAAACACATCCAAAGGCCGTGTTGACGTCAGAGCTCCAGGATTCTGGATGCGGGTACAGCGAGCCTTCTTTGACATCAGTATTTTTTTTATCCCCTGGCCGCATGTCACCGTAATTTAGCTCTCGATGCTGCACACAGAGGGAACGAGAACGACAAGATAAGGGCATATGGGGAGAGAATTCAGAACGTTGATCAAGGCAGCTTCACTCCTCTAGTGTTCACAACCTCTGGTGGGATGGGACCAAGAGCAAGATGCTTCTACGCCAGACTAGTGGAGGTAATATCCGAACAGAAGCAGGAGCCCAGAAGTTAGGTTACAGCCTGGATGAGATGTCGACTTTCCTTCTCTCTCCTTCGGTCGGCTTTGCTCTGTCTTAGGGGAACGAGAGCATCGGCTCCAAAGCCGACAATAGCTGCAGATATTGACTATGAGGCTAGTCACTGAATGCCGCATAGATCTGCTGCTCGACTAACTCAACACAGCTAGGATAGCAACTTATGTATTAGGACATTTAATATTAAGGTAATAAAATGGTGGCGAAGGTGTGGTTATTGGGGGAGGCTGGAGGCCATTAAAAAACAATAACAGTAGTAGTATTTACATGTTAAGGCTTCACTCTTCCCTATGTACTTGTCCCAGAGCTTATAAGTAACACATACAGCCCTGTAAATGTATTGAACGCATATCATTATGTCTAAATAAGATGTAAGTATGTATATTTTCAGCCACCGGCTGCAACTCTATTAATAAACCGTTTATTATTATTATTATTATTATTTATATTATTATTATTATTATTATTATTATTGTTATTATTATTATTGTTATTGTTATTGTTATTATTATTATTATTATTATTATATATATTATACACAACACAGACGGACAGCTACAAACACGACACACACAAAAGACGACAGCTACACACACGGACAGCCACACACGGACAGCTACACACACGGACAGCTACACACACACACACAGACAGCTACACACACACACTTTAAGATAAGCCCTCATCTGACAGGGGACAGAAGGCCTGGCACCGTACAGCGTCTTATTAAACACATCATCATTGATCCCCCATAAGCCTCTCAACATGGGCTGGCTGTGCTGTGAGGCCGGCGGCTCTTGTCTCTGCTAATACTTAACCTTTATTCTACTGGTTAATGGCTTCTGTTTGGTTTAGTTGTTTTTTGTTTGCTTTAATTGTTTATTGTTTGGTTCATTTGTTTGTTTGGTTTAGTTGTTTATTGTTTAGTTTATAAATTTATTGTTTTATTTGTTTGTTTGTTTGGTTCATTTGTTTATTGTTTGGTTTAGTTGTTTATTGATTGGTTTATAAATTTATTTGTTTTATTTGTTTATTCTTTGGTTTATTTGTTTGTTTGGTTTAGTTTTTTTTTGTTTGGTGTAGTTGTTTATTGTTTGTTTGGTTTAATTGTTTGGTTCATTTGTTTATTGTTTGGTTTATTTGTTTATTGTTTGGTTTATTTGTTTATTGTTTGGTTTATTGTTTGGTTTATTTGTTTGTTTGGTTTATTTGTTTATTGTTTGGTTTATTTGTTTATTGTTTGGTTTATTGTTTGGTTCATTGGTTTATTGTTTGGTTTATTGTTTGGTTTATTAGTTTAAGGCGTCGTTCACTTGGGCAAAAATTCTTATCCGTCTCTCTGGAATTTCTGGTCAAGATCTCATAAGGAAAATAGTTTAATCATCTGGGTAGGAGAGGTGCTTCACCTTAACACTCCTTCCTCTTCTTCTCCCATCCTTTCCTCCTCTCTTCTCTCTCCCATCCCCATGAATAAAGAAATGTCGTTGAGACGGAACAGAAGATGTGGTGGGTGTGTAGGTGTGGTGGGTGTATAGGTGTGGGGTGGGATGTGGTGGGTGTATAGATGTGGTGGGTGTATAGATGTGGTGGTGTGTGGGTGTGGTGGGGTAGTGGTGGGTGAGGTGTGTGTATGTGGTGGGTGTATAGGTGTGGTGGGTGTATAGATGTGGTGGGTGTATGGGTGTGGGGGTGGTGGGTGTATAGGTGGTGGGGTGTGTGGGGTGTGTGTGGTGGGTGTAGGTGTGGGGTGTATAGGTGTGGTTGGTGTATATATAGGTGGTGGGTGTGTGGTGGGTGGGTGGGTGGGTGGTGGGTGTGGTGTGTATGGGTGTGGTGGGTGTATAGGTGTGGTGGTGTGTGGGTGTAGGTGTGGTGGGTATAGGTGTGGTGGGTGTAGGGTGTGGTTGTGTGTGTGTGGTGTATAGGTGTGGTGGGTGTGTGTATGGGTGGTGTATGGTGTGTGGGGTGTATAGGTGTGGTGGGTGTATGGGTGTGGTGGGTGTATGTGTGTGGGGTATAGTGGGTGTGGGGTATAGGGTGGTGGGTGTGTGTGGGTGTGGGGTGTGGTGGGTGGGTGGGTGGGTGTATAGGTGGTGGGTGTGTGTATAGGTGTATGGGTGATGGGTGGGTGTATAGGTGTGGTGGGTGTATGGGTGTGGGTGGTGGGTGTGGTGGTGTGGTGTGGGTGTGGTGGGTGTATGGGTGTGGTGGGTATAGGTGTGGTGGGTGTATGGGTGTGGTGGGTAGGGTGTGTGTAAATGTGGGAAGTAGGTGGTGATTTGATTTTGATTTTGCAGCTGCTACTTTATTGTGCACCCCACACCATCCCAAAGTAGGATTGTGAGAGAGGAGCTGGGCAGAAATAACCCCGGTTGTCAGGATATTATGACACTGAATGTTACACATATTTCATTTACATTATTTGTTTAGTTCTATACATAAGGGTAACTTATTCACAAATGCGTGAGAACAGGCGTGTGAGGTATGTCTGGCCTCACACTTTGTTATTCACATTTACGTGGGAGGTATTCAAGCACATTGTGTGTTTGGTTCTGTACATGAGAGATATAGTTACTAAGTGCAAAAAGTGGATACAATCTTAATATGTCGGCTATCTTACCATTAGAGATGGCAGCAGTCATCACACAGTGTGCTTGGACCTCCCTTTAAAAGGTTCTATCTTCACACAGTCGAGGACGGTATTCAAGTGTGTGGCCATATGTATACACACACTTTACATTAGTCTTGTTTACATCTGCTTGAGGAACATACTGCCAAAGGTACTTATATCCTAACCTTAATCTAGCGGTTACAACATCTTGTAATCTAGTGATCTTGTTACTTGCTCCATATACATGTTTCACTTGATACATCTCATCATGGTAACCTATGGATCGACTAGTGCCTGTTTGCACTTGTCTACTTGCGTCAGATTCATCAATAAGTTTCTTTCCTAATTACAGTTTTAAGGGTTCTTTTGACAGACCCAAATTGCATTCAACAGTGTCTTTGTTAGACGCGAGTTTGCGAGGGCATCAACTCTGTCATGTTTATGAGGCCTATAGAGAGGATCCACACAGTTTGACCCCTGACACCCTGTCAACAAGGCACGCATATTTTGTCTGGCTTCAGAGACAAGAGCGTGACAACCTGAGTCGAAGGTGTCAAGGGCAAGAGTGAGGATAGAGAGTCAGTGATGATGAGACTGTCAGTAACAGTGGTTTCAATGAATTTAATAGCTGTGAGTATGGCAACTAATTCAGTTTGTAGAGTGGATGCCCAGTTGTTAATTCTAACCTCTTCAATTATATTACCGTCAGGTTGAGTCACAACAATAGCACTTCCAGCCTCCCCACAGGCGGTGTTAAGAGATCCATCAGTGTAGATGGTCTGTGTGATATTATCATCAGTCTGTAGAGTGTATGTGTTCAAGAGCTCTCAATTTGGCAGTGTGTTGAGATAAATGCTTGTATAATTAATTTTTAGGCGGATATTTCGGTATTGGATATCGAGTGGTGGTGGTGTGTGTGGTGAGTGTGGTGTGGTGTGGTAGTGGAGTGGTGTGGTGGAGTGTGGTGGTGGTGGTGGTGTGATAGTGAGTGGTGGTGGTGGTGTGGTAGTGGGTGGTGGTGGTAGTGGTGTGGTGGTGTGGTGTGGTAGTGGTGGGGGTGGTGTGGTGTGGTGGTGGTAGTGGAGTGTGGTGTGATAGTGGTAGTGTGGTGGTGGTGGTGTAGTAGTGTGGTGGTGGTGTGGTGGTGGTGTGGAGTGGTGGTGGCAGTGTGATAGGTGGTAGTGTGGTGGTAGTGTAGTGTGGTGGTTCACTATATTGCCGGTCAAATTTATACTCACACTACGACACACTGGGAGCCTCGTGTAAGTTCATTGTTAGCTATGAGACTTCTGGTGTGTGTGTGTGTGTGTGTGTGTGTGTGTGTGTGTGTGTGTGTGTGTGTTATAAACCGCGCCCCGCCCTGGTGGGGACACAGGCTGGCTCACCGTTATGTTGTGTCCCAGTGTTATTCTGAATCGCGGAATTAGTTGAACCAGCCGTCATTACTGTCACTAGACCACCTCGTATTAGAAAGAGAGAGAGAGAGAGATCCCTCTGCTCCATGACACTAGCTGGAGTTGCTTCACATACACACCTGCACAAAACGTAACACCTGTCTTATTTACACCTGGTGAATCTTCCACTGCTTGACACACCTGTATCCCACTTTCTACTCAGGCAGGTGTCTGAGCATCACAGTCCAGGTCACCGGTACACCACCCAGCTGATGTAGTCCCGCTACACTAGTTCTTTGTACATAATATTAGTAATGAAGGTTAGGTTAGGGTAGGTTAGGTTAAGGGAAAGGAGGAGGTGAGAGAAGAGGGAAGGAGGAGGTGAGAGAAGAGGGAAGGAGGAGGTGAGAAGGGAAGGAGGGGGTGAGACAAGAGGGGAAGGAGGAGGTGAGAGAAAGGGAAGGAGGAGGTGAGAGAGAAAGAGGGAAGGAGGGGGTGAGAGAAGAGGGAAGGAGGGTGAGACAAGAGAGAGGGAAGGAGGAGGTGAGAAGAGGAAGGAGGAGGTGAGAGAAAGAGGAAGGAGGACGTGAGAGAAGAAGGGAAGGAGGGTGAGACAAGAGGAAGGAGGAGGTGAGAGAAAGAGGGAAGGAGGAGGTGAGAGGAAGGAGGAGTGAGAGAAAGGAAGGAGGAGGTGAGAGGAAGGAGGAGGTGAGAGAGAAGAGGGAAGGAGGAGGTGAGAGAAGAGGAGGTAGAGAGAAGAGGGAAGGAGGAGGTGAGAGAAGAGGAAGTGAGAGAAGAGGAAGGAGGACGTGAGAGAGAAGAGGGAAGGAGGGGTGAGACAAGAGGGAAGGAGGAGGTGAGAGAAAGAGGAAGGAGGTGAGAGAACAGGAAGGAGGAGGTGAGAGAAAGAAGAGGAAGGAGGGGGTGAGACAAGAGGGAAGGAGGAGGTGAGAGAAGAGGAAGGAGGACGTGAGAGAAGAGGGAAGGAGGAGGTGAGAGAAGAGGGAAGGAGGACGTGAGAGAAAGAGGGGAAGGAGGGGTGAGACAAGAGGGAAGGAGTAGGTGAGAGAAGAGGAAGGAGGAGGTGAGAGAAGAGGGAAGGAGGAGGTGAGAGAAGAGGAAGTGAGAGAAGAAGGGAAGGAGGAGGTGAGAGAGGGAAGGAGGAGGTGAGAGAAAGGGAAGGAGGAGGTGAGAGAGAAAGAGGGAAGGAGGACGTGAGAGGAAGGAGGGTGAGACAAGAGGGAAGGAGGAGGTGAGAGAGGGAAGGAGGAGGTGAGAGAAGAGGGAAGGAGGATGAGAGAGAAGAGGGAAGGAGGAGGGTGGAGAAGAGGAAGAGGAGGGGTGAGACAAGAGGGAAGGAGGAGGTGAGAGAGAAGAGGGAAGGAGGAGGTGAGAGAGAGGGAAGGAGGAGGTGAGAGAAGAGGGAAGGAGGACGTGAGAGAGAAGGGAAAGGAGGGGGTGAGACAAGAGGAAGGAGGAGGTGAGAGAAGAGGGAAGGAGGAGGTGAGAGAAGAGGAAGGAGGAGGTGAAGAGGAAGTGAGAGAAAGAGGGAAGGAGGAGGTGAGAGAAGAGGAAGGAGGAGGTGAGAGAAGAGGAAGTGAGAGAAAGAGGGAAGGAGGACGTGAAGAGGAAGGAGGGGTGAGAGAAGAGGAAGGACGTGAGAGAAGAGGAAGTGCAGAAAAGAGAGGACGTGAGAAGAGGAAGGCAGAGAAGAGGAAGGAGGACGTGAGAGAGAGAGAGGGAAGGAGGGGGTGAGAGAGGGGAAGGAGGACGTGAGAGAGAGGAAGTGCGAGAAAGAGGGGAAGGAGGACGTGAGAGAGAAAAGAGGGAAGGAGGGGGTGAGAGAAAGAGGAAGGAGGAGGTGAGAAGAGGAAGTGCGAGAAAGGGAAGGAGGACGTGAGAGAAGAGGGAAGGAGGACGTGAGAAGAGGAAGTGCGAGAAAGAGGAAGGAGGACGTGAGAGAGAGGAAGGAGGGGAGAGAGGAAGGAGGAGGTGAAAGAGGAAGGAGGACTGAGAGAGAGAGGAAGTGCAGAAAGAGGGAAGGAGGGGGTGAGAGAAAGAGGTATCATTAGTAACATCTTACCTCAGTTTTCAAAGACAGGAAATTATATATATATATATATATATATATATATATATATATATATATATATATATATATATATATATATATATAATATATATATATATATATATATATATATATATATATATATATATATATATATATATATATATATATATATATATATATATGTATATCTTGATAAAATCACACGGAAAATGGAAACAACGGAGTACCTTAGCTTTCGTCTTTATTCAAGACATCTTCAGAGGCAACTAGATTACATGGACAGAGAGAGGCTTAAATATACAGGGTGACCTAAAAACATGAGTCAGGTCATAATGATGACATCCACTAATCCCCACCAACACAACCGTAAGAGACTTAAGAAGGGTGGTGACGTGACTGACAGGTCAGTCAGTGGCCCAAGGTTAAAACTGCTTTGAAAACCTTTGATCTTGATGTATATATATATATATATATATATATATATATATATATATATATATATATATATATATATATATATATATATATATATATATATATATATATATATATATATATATATATATATATATATATATAAAATACACGGGAAAGGAAACAACGGACACCGTTGTTCCCTTTCGTATTTTATCAAGATTTATCCGTTTTCATTGGATCTCTATGGAAAAAAAAAAAAAAAAATATATATATATATATATATAATATATATATATATATAATTTTTATTTTTTTTTCCATTCCGACGTCATTGTTGTTGTTGTGATATATTTATGCGATTAGCTCTGTCGTTGTTTTTATTATCATTGTTGTTGTTAGGAAGGATGAGTGTGGGCAGGACCTAGGGGTACTTGTAAGCCCGGACCTACGGCCTAGAAAACAGTGCGTTAATGTTCGAAATAAGGCAAACAGAGTATAAGGTTTTATATCTAGAAGTGTAAGTAACAAGAGTGCAGAGGTCTTATTGCAACTATATCTTGCGCTAGTCAGGCCGCACCTCCATTATGCGGTTCAGTTCTGGTGCCCTTATTATAGAATGGATATAAATTCACTAGAGTCGGTGCAGCGAAGAATGACAATGATTCGGGACTTAGAAACCTACCTTATCAGGATAGGTTAAAGAAACTACTTGCATTCCCTAGAAAGACGAAATGCGGGAGATATGATAGAAGTATTTAAGTGGGTGAAAGGAATCAACAAAGGGATATAGATAAAGTTCTTTAATATCTGAGCAGGATAGGACTCAAAGCAACAGATTTAAGTTGGATAAGTTTAGGTTTAGGAGGGAGATAGGAAGGAACTGGTTCACAAATAGGATGGTGGACGAGTGGAACAAAAGCAACTTTGTAGTAAGTGCGGGAACTCTGGAAAGTTTCAAAAGGAGGCTAGATAGATTCATGGATGATAGAGAGTGGTAGTAACTCGACAGGAGCTGCCATGCACAGGCCAACCAGCCTATTGCAGACTCATATGTTCTTATGTAGGAGCATTTATCACTTGGCCAGGAGCATTACACTGTGGCCACCTCTTGTGGCCAGGAGCATTACACTGTGGCCACCTCTTGTGGCCAGGAGCATTACACTGTGGCCACCTCTTGTGGTGAGGAGCGTTACCACGTGTAGCAGCCAGGCGAGACCTCCTCTGTCGACCACAACAGGAAGCCCCAGACACGCTGCCGCCAGGAAGGAAAAGAGACATGGCTCCTAACCCCATCCTGCACACTGTTCCTCGCCCCACACTGTTCCTCGCCCCACACTGTTCCTCTCCCCACACTGTTCCTCGCGCCCCACTGTTCCTCGCCCCACACTGTTCCTCGCCACACACTGTTCCTCGCCCCACACTGTTCCTCGCCACACACTGTTCCTCGCCACACTGTTCTCATCCACCTGTTCCTCGCCCCCTGTTTCTCGCTCACTGTTCCTCGCCCACATTTCCTCGCCCCTGTTCCTCACTGTTCCTCGCCTGTTCCTCGCCACTGTTCTCGCCACACTTCCTCGCCCCACACTGTTCCTCGCCCCACTGTTCCTCGCCCACTGTTCCTCGCCCCACTGTTCCCTCGCCCCACACTGTTCCTCGCCCCACACTGTTCCCTCGCCCCACACTGTTCCTCCCCCACACTGTTCCTCGCCACACACTGTTCCTCACACACACTGTTCCTCGCCACACACTGTTCCTCGCCACACACTGTTCCTCGCCCCACACTGTTCCTCTCACACTGTTCCTCTCCCCACACTGTTCCTCTCCCACTGTTCTCGCCACACACTGTTCCTCTCCCCACACTCTCCTCTCCCACCTGCTCCTCCCACACACTGTTCCTCTCCCACACTGCTCCTCGCCCCTGCCCTCGCCCACTGCTCCTCGCCTGCTCCTCGCCACACTGTTCCCTCCCACACTGTTCCTCACACTGTTCCTCCCCCACACTGTTCCTCTCCCCACTGCTCCTCGCCCCTGCTCCTCGCCCACCTCCTCGCCCCACACTGCTCCTCGCCACCTGTTCCTCCCACACTGTTCCTCGCCACACTGTTCCTCCCCCACACTGTTCCTCACACCTATACCTCCTCACCTGCTCCCTCGCCCACTGCTCCTCACACTGTTCCTCCCCACACACTGTTTCCTCCCACACTGCCTTCTCCCCACCACTGTTCCTCTCCCACACTGCTCCCGCCACACTGCTCCTCACACACTGTTCCTCTCCCCACGCCTCTCGCCACACACTGTTGCCACCACGTGCTGGTAGTGTTGATGTAGTGTGTGGTGGGAGGATGTACCAGTACAGTGGCCGCATGTGTAGTATGTTACAGTAATGTTGCAGAACAGACAACCTAACCTAACATAACCTTATAGCAACAGCAATAATTAGGTTCTTAAGTTATTTTGCAAAATTACCAATGTGAATGGTGGTCATTTTGCAAAATAACGGATCCTAAAAAAAAGTAACATTATACTGTACAGAACTCTCTCTCTCTCTCTCTTCTCCTCGTATTTATTTAGAAGCAACATTATAGGTTAACATTTACTTATAAAACCAGGCAGGTGATGATGTGGGAAGACCTCATTACAGCCTTATTATGAAGGGCGACAACTGTTGGCCAGGTTAGGTGACAGGTGGGGGTCGTCTTCTTGGTGAACCAGCTAAGTGGTAACAGGTGGGGTCGTCTTCTTGGTGAACCAGCTGGGGGTGACAGTAACAGGTGGGGAGTTGTCTCTTGAACCAGCTGGGGGTGACAGGTGACATGTGGGGGTCGTCTTCTTGGTGAACCAGCTGGGGGTGACAGGTAACAGGTGGGGTCGTCTTGTAGTGAACCAGCTGGGGGTGGGTAACAGGTGGGGGTCGTCTTCTTGGTGAACCAGCTGGGGTGACAGGTAACAGGTGAGTTCATCTTGTAGCTGGGGTGACAGGTAACAGGTGGGGGTCGTCTTCTTGGTGAACCAGCTGGGGTGACAGGTAACAGGTGGGGGTCGTCTTCTTGAACCAGCTGGGGTGACAGGTAACAGGTGGGGGTCGTCTTCTTGGTGAACCAGCTGGGGGTGACAGGTAACGGAACGGGTCTCGTCTTCTGGTGAACCAGCTGGGGGTGACAGGTACAGGTGGGGTCGTCTTCTTGGTGAACCAGCTGGGGGTGACAGGTAACAGGTGGGGGTCGTCTTCTTGGAGAACCAGCTGGGGGTGATAACAGGTTGGGGGTCGTCTTGGTGGCCAGCTGGGGTGACAGGTAACAGGTGGGGTCGTCTTCTTGGTGAACCAGCTGGGGGTGACAGGTAACAGGTGGGGGTCTCTATTGTCACGTGTCTTCTCGCTCTAAGTATAAGACCCCCCCTCCCTCCCTCCCTCCCTCCTCCCTCCCTTTAAGACGCGGACAGCTCCATTGAATTCGAGAATGAACACTGTGACCTGTTGTCTCGGTAGTGTTGTTATAATCCGTCGTATTTGTTTATATTGTCTCAACACAAAGTCGTAAAGTTACTTTTGTATGGCACAGTAATGTTTTTGTGGATAATGTGGTCAGATGTTACTCATTTGTGTGTGTGTGTGTGTGTGTGTGATCTTGTACTCGTGTCCACCCCGAGTATGTACTCAATGTCCTAACTCACCAATACGGATGGATCCTTCACACAGAGTACTGGTCATAAATCATTCACCATTATAGATCACTTTACACATGAAACATTTCCGTGTACACAACTTTAAAACTTTTCCACAATATGGGTGTGTGTGGTGTGTGTGTGTGTGTGTGTGTGTGTGTGTGTGTGTGTGTGTACCGTGGTCGTGGTGGCAACATGGACCAACAAGACCTCAGTATTGATTCACACTACTAACACACAAACGCTGTTCCTTTTATTTTCTTGTTATTATTTCCTCCTTATAACATTTGGTCTACCTAAGGGCATATACGACGTCCAGGAAAGTGAGGCTGACTGTGTATATCACCTGTGGGCGGTGACTGGTGGTAGTTGTGGGGTATTGTGGTAGCAGCAAGAGAAAGAAAGGCGTGGCGTCGAGTTGTGGTGGTGGTGGTGGTCCAGACCCTCTCTCAATAATTCACAACTTATAATGCAACGCCACACTGACTCATGCTGGGGGTGATCACTGCATGTATTAGTTTTTTGTAAATGTTGGTAATGTGTCCGTTCACCGCTTTCTTCTGACGTGTGTGTGTGTGTGTCCATCAACTACAGACAA
The DNA here is from genome assembly GCF_018991925.1 of Homarus americanus. Classification (NCBI taxonomy): domain Eukaryota; kingdom Metazoa; phylum Arthropoda; class Malacostraca; order Decapoda; family Nephropidae; genus Homarus; species Homarus americanus. The sequence continues at coordinate 51,317 of NW_024724578.1, forward strand.
TGATTATAAAAATAAATGTGATCCAAGTTATACTATATTACGGTTTAACATATATATATATTGTTCCCGCCGAGTGCTGCCTCTCCTACTATATTATATTTAACATAAAGAGCTGGCGAGGTTGCTATGTACTACGTTATGTTAATCCCAGAATCACGGTAATTTGTATATATTTAACATGGCTATATTTAACACCAGCTGACCAGGGAGTGAGGAACTACTAGTGGGGTGGGTGTCCGGCCTCCGTCACAGGATTTGTTTGATTGATTGAAACATTTTATTTAGCCAGAAAAATACAGATACAGAGTTATCGGAGATCTATGTCTGACGTAGACCGTATTGGTGTGGTGGCTACTTTAGGTGTGGTGGCTACTACAGGTGTGGTGGCTACTTCAGGTGTGGTGTATCGGTGTGGTGGCTACTACAGGTGTGGTGGCTACTTCAGGTGTGGTGTATCGGTGTGGTGGCTACTACAGGTGTGGTGGCTACTTCAGGTGTGGTGTATCGGTGTGGTGGCTACTCAGGTGTGTATCTGTGGTGGCTACTACAGGTGTGGTGGCTACTTCAGGTGTGGTGTATCGGTGTGGTGGCTACTACAGGTGTGGTGGCTACTTCAGGTGTGGTGTATCGGTGTGGTGGCTACTCAGGTGTGGTGTATCGTGGTGGCTACAGGTGGTGGCTACCAGGTGTGTGTACGTGTGGTGGCACTACAGGTGGTGGCTATCAGTTGTGTATCGGTGTGGTGGCTACTACAGGTGTGGTGTATTGATCCAACAGGCAGATTTGGACAAAGAGGGGAGAGGAGGGTGTCTCGGCCGGGGAGGTGTGTGTGTGTGTGTGTGTGTGTGTACAGTTCATTGATTTTGCAACACGTCCTTATGTGATGAGCATTATACTCTAAGTTTTATCTATGCTGAGGTGTTATGCTCCAACAGTGATGTCATGTACCCCAGGGTGAACCGACAGCCGGAGCCGTGAGAGAGTGAGCTATGACCAGAAACTGACCTGTTTATCAACCTTCTCAGCGGGAGTTAGTGGTGGGTCTCACCAGCCACTATGACCACCAGACAGCGACCCACCTCAGAGGCGCCTCTCTCCCCTCACGGGTCAGTCGTCTCTCTCAACGCAGTATTAAAGATTAATTATGGTAACGCCCCAAATATAAACTTGTATTTTCACGTTGAATCGTCATCGTAGCCGACGGAGTAAGACCACATCCTTCAGTTCACTTTAGCTATGAGGCAAAGAATTGATTCTCAGTGATGCAGACATTGAGTTTTGTCCTTCATCAGCGGTGTGAGGACGCGTCTGACTCGGTACCTTACTGAAGAATGACACAAAGACCTCTCAAGCTTCGTACACCAAATTTTCCTCCTTACCAGAGATGTAAAGACGCATCAGGTTGGCTCACTTGAGCCAAGACACCAAAACCTTCTCCAAGATTCACAAGTTAACTTTTCTCTCTGGAACTAAAGATGTGGACGAACATCACACAAACTTGGCGAAGTTACCACACAAACAGTTGTTGAGATCAGTAAGTTACGTTATCTTTCCGACTCACTGGCGTACGACTCACTAACGGCTCACGACTATACCGACTCACTGACGGCTCGACTATACCGACTCACTGACGGCTCGACTATACCGACTCACTGATGAACTACCCTACCGACTCACTGACGGCCCGACTATACTGACTCACTGGCGGCCACGACTATATGACTCACTGGCGACGACTATACTGACTCACTGGCGGCCCACATATACGACTCACTGGCGGACTATACTGACTCACTGGCGGCCCGACTATACCGACTCACTGGCGGCCCACGACTATCTCGACTCACTGGCGGCGACTATACCGACTCACTGGCGGCCCGACTATACCGACTCACTGGCGGCCCCACGACTATACCGACTCACTGGCGCACGACTACCGACTCACTGGCGCGACTATACCGACTCACTGGCGGCCCGACTATACCGACTCACTGTGATATACCGACTCACTGGCGGCCCCGACTATACCGACTCACTGGCGCGACTATACCGACTCACTGGCCCGACTATACCGACTCACTGGCCTGACTATACCGACTCACTGGCGGCCCGACTATACCGACTCACTGGCGGCCGACTATGCCGACTCACTGGCGGCCGACATATACCGACTCACTGGCGTACGACTATGCCGACTCACTGGCCCACATTTATACTGACCTAAGAGACGTCAAGCTCACAGGTTACGCCCATACTCTGTTGTGGACAGGCTCAAGGGGCCTGGCACAGGCTCAGGGGCCTGGTGCAGGCCCAAGGGCCTAGTGCAGGCTCAAGGGGTCTATTACAGGCTCAAGAGGGTCTAGTACAGGCTCAAAGGAGCCTAGGTAAAACTCAGAGGCCTAGTACAGGCCAAGGGCTAAATACAGGCTCAAGCTTCAGTGCAGCTCAAAGGGCCTGAGTGCAGCCCAAGGGGCCTACGGTGAGGCCGCTACTCAGGGGGCTAAATACAGGCTCAGGGCCTAGTGCAGGCTCAAGGGGCCTAAGTACAGGCTCAAGGGGCCTAGCACAGGCTCAGGGGCCTAGTACGGAGGCTCAGGGGCCTAGTACAGAGCTCAAGGGGCCTAATGCAGGCTCAAGGGTCATACTGAGCTCAAGAGGCTGCAGGCTCAAGGGCCTTAGCTGGGCTCAGAGGCCTAGTACAGGCTCAAGAGGCCGAGTGCAGGCTCAAGCCTAGTGCAGGCTCAAGAGGGCCTAGTGCAGGCTCCAAAGGGCCTCAGTCAGGCTCAAGGGCCTAGTGCACCAAGGGCCTAGTGCAGACTCAAGAGGCCTAGTGCAGGCTCAAGGGCCTGGCCACGCAGGCTCAAGAGCCTTCTGCCAAGGGCCTGTGCAGGCCAAGGGCCTAGTACAGGCTCCAAGAGGCCTAGTACAGGCTCAAGAGGCCTGGCTGCAGGCTCAAGGGCCTATTACAGGCTCAAGAGGCCCTGGTGCAGGCTCCAGAGCCTAGTACAGGCTCAAGGGCCTAGTGCAGGCTCAAGGGGCCTGAGTACAGGCTCAAGGGGCCTAGTACAGGCTCAGAGGCCTAGTACAGGCTCAGGGCCTAGTACAGGCTCAAGAGGCCTAGTACAGGCTCAAGGGCATAGTACAGGCTCAGGGCCTAGTACAGGCTCAAGGGGCCTAGTGCAGGCCAGGGCCTAGTACAGGCTCAAGGGCCTAGTACAGCTCAAGGGCCTAAATACAGGCTCAGTCTCAGTACCAGGCTCAGGGCCTAGTACAGGCTCAGGGACTAGTACAGGCTCAGGGGCTAGTGCAAGCTCAGGGGCCTAGTACAGGCTCAAGGCCTAGTACAGGCTCAAGAGGCCTAAGTACAGGCTCAAGAGGCCTAATGCAGGCTCAGAGGCCTTCACAGGCTCCAGCTAATGCACAGGCTCAAGGGCCTGGAGGCTCAGGGCCTAGTACAGGCTCAAGGGGCCTAAGTGCAGGCTCACAGGGAGCCTAGTGCAGGCTCAGGGCCTGGTGCGGGCTCGAGGCCTCAGTGCAGGCTCAGGGCTACTACAGGCTCAAGAGGCCTAGTACAGGCTCAAGGGGCCAGTGCAGGCTCAAAGGCCTAGTACAGAGGCCCAGGGCTAATCTCAAGAGGCCTAGTGCCAGGCTCAAAGCCTAGAGGCTCAAGAGCCTAGTGCCAGGCTCAAGAGGCCTAGTGCCAGGCTCAAGGGGCCTAGTGCAGGCTCAAGAGGGCCTGGTGCAGGCTCAAGGAGACCTGTGCAGGCTCAAGAGGCCCTGAGTGCAGGCTCAAGGGGCCTAAACAGGCTCACCTATACAGGCTCAAGAGGCCTAGTACAGGCTCAAGGGGCCTAGTACAGGCTCAAGGGGCCTAAATACAGGCTCAAGGGCCTATTGCAGGCCCAGGGGCCTAATGCAGGCTCAGGGCCTAGTACAGGCTCAGGGCCTATACAGGCTCAAGGGCCAGTACAGGCTCAAGGGGCCTAGTACCAGGCTCAAAGGGCCTAGTACAGGCTCAAGAGCCCTATGCAGAGCTCAGGAGGGGCCTAGTGCAGGCTCAAGGGGGCCTAGTACAGGCTCAAGGGGCCTAGTACAGGCTCAAGAGGCCTAATACAGGCTCCAAGAGGCCTAGTACAGGCTCAAGGGGCCTAGTGCAGGCTCAAGGAGGCCTAGTACAGGCTCAAGGAGCCTGATGCAGGCTCAGAGGCCTAGTACAGGCTCAAGGCCTGAAGCAGGCTCAAGGGGCCTAGTGCAGGCTCAAGGGGCCTAGTGCAGGCTCAAGGGGCCTCGTGCAGGCTCAAGGGCCTAGTACAGGCTCAAGGGCCTAGTACAGGCTCAAGGGGCCTAGTGACAGGCTCAAGAGGCCTAGTGCAGGCTCAGAGGGCCTAGTGCCAGGCTCAAGGTGCCTAGTACAGGCTCAAGTGCCTAGTGCAGGCTCAGGGGCCTAATGCAGACTCCAGAGGCCTAAGCACCAGGCTCAAGGGGCCTAGTGCAGACTCACGGACAGTGCAGGCTCCAAGGGGCCTAGTGCGAGGACTCAAGGGGCCTAGTACAGGCTCAAGGGGCCTAGTACAGCTCAAGAGCCAGGACAGCACCACACCACACACACAGCAGCAGTAGTATCATAGGCCTGTGTGGGGTACACACACACACACACACAGCAGCAGTATTATCATAGGCCTGTGGGTACACACACACAGCAGCAGTAGTATCACATAGGCCTGTGTGGGGCACCACACACACACACACACACACACAGTAGTATCATAGGCCTGTGTGGGGTACACACACACACACACACAGCAGCGGCAATCCTTAGGCCTGTGTGGGGTACACACACACACACACACACACACACACACACACAGCAGCAGTAGTATGATAGGCCTGTGTGGGGTACACACACACACACACACACACACACAGACAGCACTATCATAGGCCTGTGTGCACACACACACACACACACACACACACACACACACACGACAGTAGTATCATAGGCCTATGTGGGGTAATCAATAGACAACCACATACTTCGGAATTACAGAGGGTTGTTTGGTGTGGCACAAGAGACAGCTGAGGGCAGGTGTTGGTAGGGTCAATGGCCTCGACGCCATGATAAACGCCTCTATACACTGAGAATGGGTGGTGCCAACCCAGGTGAGGGGCCCAGGGTGGTGATCAGGGAGGAGGGCCCAGGGTGGTGATCAGGAGGAGGGGCCTATGGTGGTGATCAGGAGGAGGGCCCAGGGTGGTGATCAGGGAGGAGGGCCCAGGTGGTGATCAGAGACCAGGTGGTGATCAGGAGGAGGGGCCCAGGTGGTGATCAGGAGGAGGCCCAGGGTGGTGATCAGGAGGAGGGCCCAGAGGTGGTGATCAGGAGGAGGGCCCATGGTGGTGATCAGGAGGGAGAGGCCCAGGGTGGTGATCAGGGAGGGCCCAGGGTGGTGATCGGGAGGAGGGGCCCAGGTGGTGATCAGGGAGGAAGGGAGCTCAGGGTGGTGATCAGGAGGGGCCCAGGGTGGTGATCAGGGAGGAGGGGCCCATGGTGGTGATCAGGGAGAAGGGGCCCATGGTGGTGATCAGGAGGAGGCCCAGGGTGGTGATCAGGGAGGGAGCCCAAGGTGGTGATCAGGGAGGAGGGGCCCAGGTGTGGTGATCAGGAGAGGGGCCCATGGTGGTGATCAGGAGGAGGGCCCATGGTGGTGATCAGGAGGAGGGGCCCAGGTGGTGACAGGGAGGGGCCCAGGTGGTGATCAGGGGAGGCCCAGGTGATCAGGGGAGGGCCCAGGTGGTGATCAGGAGGCCCAGGGTGGTGATCAGGAGGGGCCCAGGTGGTGATCAGGGGAGGCCCAGGTGATTGGGGAGGCCCAGGTGATCAGGAGGAGGCCCAGGGTGGTGATCAGGAGAGGGGGAGGAGGCCCAGGGACTGGGGGAGGCTCAGGTGATCAGAGGAGGCCAGGTGGTGATCAGGGGAGGGGCTCAGGTGGTGATCAGAGAGGGCCCAGGTGGTGATCAGGAGGAGGCCCATGGTGGTGATCAGGGAGGGGGCCCATGGTGGTGATTGAGGAGGAGGGGCCCATGGTGGTGATCAGGGGAGGGAGGCCCAGGGGTAGGGATCAGGAGGGCCTGTGGTGGTGATCAGGAGGGGCCCAGGTGGCACGTGATGGGGGCCCAGGTGGTGATCAGGGGAGGGGCCCAGGGTGGTGATCAGGAGGAGGCCCAGGTGGTGACTAGGGAGGAGGCCCAGGGTGGTGATCGGGAGGAGGCCCAGGTGGTGATCAGGGGAGAGGCCCAGGGTCGGGGATCAGGAGGAGGGGCCCAGGGTAAGGGATCAGGAGGAGGCCAAGGTGGTGATCAGGAGAGGGCCCAGGTGGTGATTGGAGGAGGCCAGGTGGTGATCAGGGGAGAGGCCAGGTGGTGATCAGGGAGGAGGGGCCAAGGTGGGATCAGGGGGAGAGGCCCAGGTGGTGATCAGAGGAGGGGCCCAGGGTATCAGGGAGGAGGCCCAGGTGGTGATAGGGGAGGGGCGGATGAAAGGACAACGGAGAAGACGAGACGGAGGGATAAAAGAGGAAGAAAAAGAAATGGGAAGTAAAAGGGAGAGGAGATAAGAGAGAGAGAGAGAGAGAGAGAGAGAGAGAGAGAGAGAGAGAGAGAGAGAGGTCACTGTACAGGGCCTCATTACCTGTATCATCGACCACTGCTCTTATATTATTTATAGCAAACACACACCAATAGATGTATTGCAAAACAGGTGTGGGGGTAGATGTACTGTACACAACAGGTGTCAATGTACGTACACAACAGGTGGGGTAATAGATGTACTGTACACAACAGGTAAACAAACGGGTGTAAGGTAGATGTACTGTACACAACAGGTGTGGGGTAAGGTAGATGTACTGTACACAACAGGTGTGGGGTAAGGTAGATGTACTGTACACAACAGGTGTGGGGTAAGGTAGATGTACTGTACACAACAGGTGTGGGGTAAGGTAGATGTACTGTACACAACAGGTGTGGGGTAAAACAGTATCGCACATATACGTACTAATTTTTATGACGGTATCAGCGGACTGGTTGTACAGGTGTGGTGGTGAGCAAGTGTGTGGTACAGGTGGTGTTGACGTCACTGGTGGTACAGGTGTTGCTGACGTCATTGGTGGTACGTCACGGTGTTTACCAGAATGTTGCATCATGTGGCACCATGGGGTCTGATTGGTCAGCTGGAGAAGCTTGCATCATGCGGCACGGGGTCTGGATTGGTCTAGCCGGGAGTGTTGCATCATGCGGCACTCTGGGGTCTGATTGTTCAGCCGGGTGTTGCATCATGCGGCACCTGGGTCGATTGGTTCAGGCCGGGAGTGTTGCATCATGCGGCACTCTGGGGTCTGATTGTCTAGCCGGGAGTGTTGCATCATGCGGCACTCTGGGGTCTGATTGGTCTAGCCGGGAGTGTTGCATCATGCGGCACTCTGGGGTCTGATTGGTCTAGCTGGTATCGACAAGCTATGTAATAAATATGTCGCTGGCTGCCACCTCTTCCGTGATCTAATGTAAACTATCAGAGAGAGAGAGAGAGAGAGAGACTGTCAGTTTACGTCTGTTTGTTGTGGTTCAGGACAGGTCTTAAGCGGCCTGGAGACGTTGTCAATACAAAGAAAGAAGAATTACGTCCCTCAAGATTTTATTGACTTAACTAAATAGAACAACAGAAACACATAAAATAAAAAGAAAAAAGGAAACGGAGATGGGGAGTAGAGGGAGCAAAGGACACAACACGACACACTGAACAGATTTTCAAGTTTTTCAGTGACGTGATAATCCGGGCGAGGAAGCCGGACGAGTGGCTGTGTGTAGAACAAACTTGTAAGAGTAAGCGTGAGAACCCTGGCGCACTACAGGGCTCTCACTCAGCCTTACACTGGCTTCAGTATCCTAACGTTCAGGGATAATTTAGTCTTTTGGCTGGCTATCTTACCTGTGATTGATGAATAGTGACTTAATGTTGAATGTTTGTGAGGTGCCTAGTAGTTAGTGTACCAGGTCTGTGTATTTTGGGATAACACTGTGTAATAACGAACCAACACTCAGACAAGATAATTAAGATCACTGTTATCGTGTGTGAACTGCCCAGTGAGTCATTTTTAAGTATAAATGTGTTGTTTTCTGGTCTTGGACTCAATGTTAGAGTGAAGGCAGCAGCCACAACGGGGTGAGTTATGGCCACAGGTATGGTCACTTGTTACCCGCCAGACGTCTGCAGGGGAAACCGTCTTTCCGTCCGGTGGTGCCAAGTCTCTTCCCTCCAGAGGTTGTCACTAGTCCAGCTGACTTCTCGTGATCCAGACGATGTCTTTGTGTTGTAGTAATAAAAATTACATTGTTGTTGCTCCAGTAGGGAAGAAGACTCTTGAGGAAATCTCTATTGAGACGAGGGAAGTGCAGCTGTTAAGGTTGACTTGGCACCATTGAGACTAACAGAACCGGAGGTAGCGGGAAATTGCAGAAGAAATTTTGGGGTCACCGGAAAATAATGCTAAACCACACTGTTTTTTAAAGTTGAATATGGAGACGAGACAGTCACAGGGATTGAGCCTATGGTGAGCCAAGGAGTGGGGGGGCGAGGCATATAGTGGAGCCCACTCGCACCGTAACGGCCGCCGGCTGCAGCAGTCAACTCTGAAGAACGTCTCTGTTGAGCCGCGTGACGCTGGGGGAAAGTTGTCCATTAAGAGATACATGTCCGTGCGTCGCGTCGGCTGTAGTAGAATATTTTTCTGAGGCCGTTAGTGGCAGCCACACACAGTCACCTGACTAGGTTGGCCACTCACACTTGGTCCATTCCCAATGTGGGTCCATCTCAACACGTGGTCCATCCTCAATACGTGGGGTCCATCTTCAGCACGTGGTCCATCTCAGCACGTGGCCCATCTCAACATGTGGGTCCATTCTCAGCACGTGGTCCATCTTCACAATGTGGTCCATCTCTCAACACGTGGTCCATCTCTCAACACGTGGTCCATCTCTCAACACGTGGTCCATCTCTCAGCACGTGGTCCATCTCTCACACGTGGTCCATCTTTTCTCCTAAAATTTGTGTAAGTTTCAGATGAACATTTTGTGACCATCATCTTGACTATGGTGTGCTGGCCACATGGAAATGGAGAGGAGGGACAGGTGAGGAGGAGGCCACTTACAGGTGAGGGAGGAGGCCACTATACAGGTGGGAGGGGAGGGAGGCCACTATACAGGTGAGAGGAACGACACAGGTGGGGAGGAGGCCAACATACAGGTGGGGGGAGGAGGCCACTATACAGGTGAGGGAGGAGGCCACTACAGAGGGAGAGGCCAGGGGAGAGCCACAGGTGGGGGAGGCCACTACAGGTGAGGGAGGAGGCCACTATACAGGTGAGGGGAGGAGGCCACTTACAGATGAGGAGGAGGCCACTATACAGGTGAGGGAGGAGGCCACTTACAGATGAGGGAGGAGGCCACTTACAGGTGAGGGGAGGAGGCCTATACAGGTGAGGGTGGGGCCACTTACAGGTGAGGGAGGAGGCCACTATACAGGTGAGGGAGGAGGCCACTATACAGGTGGGGAGGGCCACTACACAGGTGAGGGAGGAGGCCACTTACAGGGGGGGGAGGAGGCCACTATACAGGTGAGGGAGGAGGCCACTATGCAGGTGAGGGGAGGAGGCCTATACAGGTGAGGGAGGAGGCCACTATACAGGTGGGAGGAGGCCACTTTACAGGTGGGGAGGAGGCCACTTACAGGTGAGGGAGGAGGCCACTTACAGGTGGGGAGGCCACTACAGGTGAGGGAGGAGGCCACTATACAGGTGAGGGGAGGAGGCCACTTACAGGTGAGGGAGGAGGCCATTATACAGGTGAGGGAGGAGGCTACTTACAGGTGAGGGAGGAGGCCTCTACAGGTGGGGAGGAGGCCACTACAGGTGAGGGCACCTTACAGGTGGGGGGAGGAGGCCACTTACAGGTGAGGGAGGAGGCCACTATACAGGTGGAGGGAGGAGGCCACTATACAGGGAGAGGAGGAGGCCACTTACAGATGAGGGAGGAGGCCACTTTCACAGATGAGGGAGGAGGCCACTTACAGGTGAGGGAGGAGGCCACTTACAGGTGAGGGAGGAGGCCACTATACAGGTGAGGGTGGGGCCACTTACAGGTGAGGGAGGAGGCCACTATACAGGTGAGGGAGGAGGCCACTACAGGTGAGGGAGGAGGCCACTTACAGGTGGGGGAGGAGGCCTATACAGGTGAGGAGGCATGCAGGTGAGGGAGGAGGCCACTATACAGGTGGGGGAGGGCCACTATGCAGGTGAGGGGAGGAGGCCACTATACAGGTGAGGGAGGAGGCCACTATACAGGTGAGGGAGGAGGCCACTATGCAGGTGGGGAGGAGGCCACTATACAGGTGAGGGAGGAGGCCACTATACAGGTGAGGTGGGGGCCACTAAGGTGAGGGAGAGGCCACATACAGGTGAGGGTGGGGGCCACTATACAGGTGAGGAGGAGGCCACTATGCACAGGAGGGGGAAGCCACTACAGGTGGGGGAGGAGGCCACTATACAGGTGAGGGTGGGGACCACTTACAGGTGAGAGGAGGAGGCCACTATGCAGGTGAGGGAGGAGGCCACTATACAGGTGGGGGAGGAGGCCACTATGCAGGTGGGGAGGAGGCCACTACAGGTGGGGAGGAGGCCACCATACAGGTGGGGAGGGAGGAGGCCACTATGCAGGTGGGGAGGAGGCCACTATACAGGTGAGGGAGGAGGCCACTATACAGGTGAGGGTAGGGGCCACTTTACAGGTGAGGAGGAGGCCACTATACAGGTGGGAGGGAGGAGGCCACTATACAGGTAAGGGAGGAGCCACTATACAGGTGGGGAGGGAGGCCACTATACAGGTGAGGGAGGAGGCCACTATGCAGGTGGGGAGGAGGCCACTATACAGGTGAGGAGGAGGCCACTATACAGGTGAGGGTGGGGGCCACTTACAGGTGAGGGAGGAGGCCACTATACAGGTGAGGGAGGAGGCCACTATACAGGTGGGGGAGGAGGCCACTATACAGGTGAGGAGGAGGCCACTATGCAGGTGAGGGAGGAGGCCACTATGCAGGTGAGGGAGGAGGCCACTATGCAGGTGGGGGGAGGCCACTATGCAGGTGAGGAGGAGGCCACTATGCAGGGGGAGGAGGAGGCCACTGCAGGTGAGGGAGGAGGCCACTATGCAGGTGAGGGAGAGCCACTATGCAGGTGAGGGAGGAGGCCACATACAGGAGGGGAGGAGGCCACTATGCAGGTGAGGGAGGAGGCCACTATACAGGGGAGGAGGCCACTATACAGGGAGGGAGGAGGCCACTATACAGGTGAGGGAGGAGGCTACTATACAGGTGAGGAGGAGGCCACTATAGGGAGGAGGCTACTATGCAGGTGGGGAGGCCTCTACAGGTGAGGAGGAGTCCACTATACAGGTGAGGGAGGAGGCCACTATACAGGTGGGAGGGAGGAGGCCACTATACAGGTGAGGGAGGAGGCCACTATAGGTGAGGGAGGAGGCCACTATGCAGGGAGGGGGAGGCTATGCAGTGAGGAGGCAACTATGCAGGTGAGGGAGGAGGCCACTATGCAGGTGGGGAGGAGGCCACTATACAGGTGAGGGAGGAGGCCACTATGCAGGAAGGAGGAGGCCACTATGCAGGTGGGGAGGAGGCCACTATGCAGGTGGGGAGGAGGCCACTCTACAGGTGAGGGAGGAGGCTCTACAGGTGAGGAGGAGGCCACTGAGGGGAGGAGGCCACTATGCAGGTGAGGGAGAGCCACTATACAGGGAGGCTACTATGCGGGTGAGGGAGGAGGCCACTATACAGGTGAGGGAGGACACTGCAGGTGGGAGGAGGCACATACAGGTGGGGAGGAGGCTACTATAGGGGAGGGAGGAGGCAGGTGAGGGAGGAGGCCACTATGCAGGTGGGGAGGAGGCCACTTACAGGTGAGGGAGGAGGCTACAGGTGAGGGAGGAGGCCACTATGCAGGTGAGGGAGGAGGCCACTATACAGGTGAGGGAGGAGGCCACTATGCAGGTGAGGGAGGAGGCAACTATACAGGTGAGGGAGGAGGCTACTATGCAGGTGGCGAGGAGGCCACTATACAGGTGAGGGAGAGGCCACTTACAGGTGGGGGAGGAGGCCACTATACAGGTGAGGGAGGAGGCCACTATACAGGGGAGGAGGCCACAGGTGAGGGAGGAGGCCACTATGCAGGTGGGGAGGAGGCTATACAGGTGAGGGAGGAGGCCACTATACAGGTGGGAGGGAGGAGGCCACTATACAGGAGGAGGCCACTATACAGGTGAGGGAGGAGGCCACTATACAGCAGGAGGGAGGAGGCCACCAGGGAGGGAGGAGGCTACAGGAGGGAGGAGGCCACTATGCAGGTGAAGGAGGCCACAATACAGGAGGGAGGAGGGGAGGAGGCCACTATACAGGTGAGGAGGAGGCCACTATACAGGTGAGAAGAAATGAGGCTGACGCGAGAGAGAGAGAGAGAGAGGAGAGAGAGAGAGAGAGAGAGATACTGCAGCAGATGAAGGGGAACGAAGAGAGGAGGAGGAGGAGGAGGAGGAGGAGGAGGAGGAGGATGCTATCGATGTTGCTGAAAGAGGAAAAAGTGAAGGAGGAAGTGATGAGGCAAGCAGGAGTGAGGAGAGGTTTGTGCAGGAGAATGGTCGCTATGGAGGGGGAGACAGCTGCAGCCTGTTGACACTGGTTGCTGGGTCGCCTCTTAGAATACCTCCATCGCCAGGGAGACGACACTCACGTCCTTCTTCTACCTGGTCGATGTTAAGGCCGAGTTATCTTTTTTTTGTTTTCATTAAATGTTGAAGTAAACATTATGCATTTGTTTATATTTGTTAATGTGTCTTTTTTTAACTTGATTTCTTTTCTTATTGTCAACTCTCTTGTTTTCTGTGTATATATTTAATTCCTGAGTTTTGTTTTTTTCAATTTTTTTTTGCATTTTTTTTGGCGCATTATTTAAATTCTACTGCATTTTTTTCTGGTTCTTTGTTATCTTTCTGGTGTACCTCCCTCTTCCACCACCTAGTGTACCTCTTCCACCACCTAGTGTACATCCCTCTTCCACCACCTAGTGTACTCCCTCTTCCACCACCTAGTGTACCTCCCTCTTCACCACCTAGTGTACTCCCTCTTCCACCACGTAGTGTACATCCCCTTCCACCACCTAGTGTACCTCCCTCTCCACCACCTAGTGTAATCTCTCCACCACCTAGTGTATTCCCTTCCACCACCTAGTGTACCTCCTCTTCCACCACCTAGTGTACTCCTCTTCCACCACCTAGTGTACCTCCCTCTTCCACCACACCTAGTGTACCTCCTCCACCACCTTGTGTACTCCCTTCCACCACCTGTACTCTCCTCCTCCACCACCTAGTGTACCTCCCTCCTCCACCACCTAGTGTACCTCCTCTCACCACCCAGTGTACCTCCCTCTTCCATCACCTAGTGTACCCCTCTTCCACCACCCAGTACCTCCCTCTTCCACCACCCAGTGTACCTCCCTCTCCACCACCCAGTGTACCTCTTCCACCACCTTGTGTACCCCTCCCACCACCTAGTGTTCTCCCTTCCACCACCTAGTGTACCTCCCTCTTCCACCACCTAGTGTACCTCCTTCCACCACCCAGTGTACTCCCTCTTCCATCACCTATGTACCTCCATCTTCCACCACCCAGTGTACTCCCTCTTCACCACCCAGTGTACCTCCCTTCCACCCACCTAGTGTACCTACCTCTTCCACCACCTAGTGTACCTCTTCCACCACCTAGTGTACTCTCTCTCCACCACCCAGTGTACCTCCACCACCCATGCACCTCCCTTCCACCACCCAGTGTACCCCTTCCACCACCTAGTGTACCTCTTCCACCACCCAGTGACCTCCTCTGCCACCACCCAGTGTACCTCCCCCTTCCACCACCCAGTGTAGGCCCCTCTCCCACCACCTAGTGTACCTCTCCACCACCCAGTGTACCTCCCTCTTCCACCACCCAGTGTACCTCCTTCCACCACCCAGTGTACCTCTTCCACCACCCCAGTGTACCTCCTCTTCCACCACCCAGTGACTCCTCTGCCACCACCTAGTGTACCTCTTCCACCACCCAGTGCACCCCCTCTCCACCACCTAGTGCACTCCCTTCCACCACCTAGTGTACCTCCCTCTTCCACCACCTAGTGTACCTCCTCTTCCACCACCTAGTGTACCTCCCACCTCCACCACCACCTAGTGTACCTCCCACTTCCACCACCTAGTGCATCTCCCTCCACCACCCAGTGTACCTCCCTCTTCCACCACCTAGTGTAACCTCCCTCTTCCACCACCTAGTGTACTTCCCCTCTCCACCACCTAGTATTCTCTTCCACCACCTATGTACCTCCTCTTCCACCACCTAGTGTACTCTCTTCACCACCTAGTGTACCTCCCTCTTCACCACCTAGTGTACCTCCTCTTCCACCACCTAGTGTACCTCCTCTGCCACCACCAGTGCACCTCTTCCACCCACCTAGTACTCCCTCCACCACCTAGTGACCTCCCTTCCACCACCCAGTACCTCCCCTCCACCACCCATGTGTACCTCCCTTCCACCACCCAGTGTAGCTCCCCTCCCACCACCCAGTGCACCTCTTCCACCACCTAGTGTACCTCCCCTTCCACCACCTAGTGTACCCTCCCTTCCACCACCTAGTGTGTACCTCCCTCTCCCACCACCTAGTGTACCTCCCTTTCCACCACCTCAGTGTACCTCCCCCCCCTTCCACCACCTAGTGTACCTCCCTTCCACCACCTAGTGTACCTCTGCCACCCACCTAGTGTACCTCCTCTTCCACCACCTAGTGTACCCTCCTCTTCCACCACCTAGTGTACTCCCTCTCCCACCACCTAGTGTACCTCCCACTTCCACCACCTAGTGTACCTCCACTTCCACCACCCAGTGTGCATCTCCTCTTCCACCACCTAGTGTACCTCCTCTTCCACCACCTAGTGTAACCTCCTCTTTCCACCACCCAGTGTATCCTCTTCCACCACCTAGTGTACCTCCTCTTCCACCACCTAGTGTACCTCTTCCACCACCTAGTGTACCTCCTCTTCACCACCTAGTGTACTCCCTCTTCACCACCTAGTGTACTCTCTCCACCACCTAGTGTACCTCCCTCTCCCACCACCTAGTGTACCTCTTCCACCACCATGTGCACTCTCTTCCACCACCCAGTGTGCACCTCCCTTCCACCACCCAGTGTACCTCTTCCACCACCTAGTGTTCTCCCTCTCCACCACCTAGTACCTCCCTCCACCACCCAGTGTACCCTCTTCCACCACCTAGTGTACCTCCCTCTTCCACCACCTAGTGTACCTCCTTCCACCACCTAGTGTACCTCTTCCACCACCTAGTGTATCTCCTTCACCACCTAGTGCCTCCCTCTTCCACCACCTGCATTCCTCTTCCACCACCTAGTGTACCTCCTCTTCCACCACACCTAGTGTACCTCCCTCTTCCACCACCCTAGTGTACCTCCCTCTTCACCACCTAGTGCACCTCCTCTCACCACCCAGTGCATCTCCCTCCTTCACCACCTAGTGTACCTCTTCCACCACCTAGTGTACCTCTTCCACCACCCAGTGTACTTCCTTCACCACCTAGGTATCTCTTCCACCACCTAGTTTACCTCCCACCACCTAGTGTACCTCCCTTCCACCACCTAGTGTACCTCTTCCACCACACCTAGTGTCCTCCTCTTCCACCACCTAGTGTACCTCCTCTTCCACCACCTAGTGTACCTCCTTCCACCACCTAGTGTACCTCCCTCTTCCACCACCCAGTGTACCTCCCCCTCTTCCACCACCCAGTGTGCACCTCTTCCACCACCTAGAGTGCACCTCCCTCTTCCACCACCCAGGTGTACCTCCCTCTTCCACCACCTAGTGTACCTCCTTCCACCACCCAGTGTACCTCCCTCTTCCACCACCTAGTGTACCTCCTCTTCCACCACCTAGTGCATCCCTTCCACCACCTAGTGTACCTCCTCTTCCACCACCTAGTGTACCTCCTTCCACCACCTAGTGCACTCCTCTCCACCACCTAGTGACCTCCCTCTTCCACCACCTAGTACCTCCTCCACCACCCAGTGTACCTCTCCACCACCCAGTGCACCTCCTCCACCCCACCCTCTCCCCACCTGTACCTCTTCCACCACCCAGTACCTCCCTCTTCCACCACCTAGTGCACTCTTCCACCACCCGAGTGCACCTCCCTCTTCCACCACCTAGTGTACCTCCCTCTTCCACCACCTAGTGCACCTCCCTCTTCCACCACCTAGTGTACCCTCTTCCACCACCTAGTGTATCTCCCTCCACCACCTAGTGTACCTCTTCCACCACCTAGTGTAATTCTCTTCCACCACCTAGTGTACCTCCTCCCACCCTCTTCCACCACCATGCCCCTTTCCACCACCCAGTGTATCCCTTTCCACCACCTAGTGCACTCTTCCACCACCCAGTGTACCTCCTCTCCCACCACCCAGTGTCCCTCCCTCTTCACCACCCTGTACCTCCCTCTTCCACCACCCAGTGTACCCCTCTTCCACCACCAGTGTGTACCCTCTTCCACCACCCAGTGTACCTCCCCTCTTCCACCACCTAGTGTACCTCTTCCACCACCTAGTGCACCTCCTCTTCCACCACCCAGTGTCACCTCTTCACCACCTAGTGTACCTCCTTCCACCACCTAGTGCACTCCCTCACCACTCCCTTCCACCACCCAGTGTACCTCTTCCACCACCCAGTGTACCTCCCTCTTCCACCACCTAGTGTACCTCCCTCTTCCACCACCTAGTGTACCTCCTCTTCCACCACCTAGTGTACCCCCTCTCCACCACCTAGTGTACCTCCTCCACCACCTAGTGTACCTCCCTCTTCCACCACCTAGTGTACTTCTCTTCCACCACCTAGTGTACCTCCTCCCACCACCTAGTGTACCTCCTCCACCACCTAGTGTACCTCCTTCCACCACCTAGTGTACTCTCTTCCACCACATCTAGTGTACTTCCTCTTCCACCAC
This sequence comes from Homarus americanus, assembly GCF_018991925.1. Lineage (NCBI taxonomy): Eukaryota > Metazoa > Arthropoda > Malacostraca > Decapoda > Nephropidae > Homarus > Homarus americanus. Next base: position 68,477 of record NW_024724578.1, read on the forward strand.
CTAGTACCTCCCTCTTCCACCACCTAGTGCATCCTCTTCCACCATCTAGTGTACCCCTCTTCCACCACCCAGTGTACCTCCCCCTTCCACCACCTAGTGTACCTCTTCCCACCACCTAGTGCACCCCCTCTTCCACCATCTAGTGTACTCTCTTCCACCACTCCAGTGTACCTCCCCTTCCACCACCTAGTGCACCCCCTCTTCCACCATCTAGTGTACTTCCCTCTTCCACCACCTAGTGTACCTCCTCCCTCTTCCACCACCTAGTGTACCTCCCCTCTTCCACCACCTAGTGTACTCCTCTTCCACCACCTAGTGTACCTCCTCTCCACCACCTAGTGTACCTCTTCCACCACCTAGTGTACCTCTTCCACCACCTAGTGTACCTTCCTCCTCCACCACCTAGTGTACCTCCCTCTTCCACCACCTAGTGTACCCTTCCACCACCTAGTGTACCTCCCTCTTCCACCACCTAGTGTACCTCCCTCACCACCTAGTGTACCTCCTCTTCCACCACCTAGTGTACCTCCCTCTTCACCACCTTGTGTACTCTTCCACCACCTAGTGTACTCCTCTTCCACCACCTAGTGCACCCTCTTCCACCATCTAGTACTTCTCTTCCACCACCCAGTGTACCTCTTCCACCACCTAGTGCACCCCTCTTCCACCACCTAGTGCACCCCCTCTCCACCATCTAGTGTACTTCCCCTCTTCCACCACCTAGTGTACCTCCCTCTTCCACCACCTAGTACCTCCCCTCTTCCACCACCTAGTGTACCCCCTCTTCCCCACCTAGTGTACCTCCCCTCTTCCACCACCTAGTGCACCCTCTTCCACCATCTAGTACTTCCCTTCCACCACCTAGTGTACCTCCCTCTTCCACCACCCAGTGTACCTCCCTCACCACCTAGTGTACCTCCCTCTTCCACCATCTAGTGTACTCTCTTCCACCCACCTAGTGTACCTCCCTCTTCCACCACCTAGTGTACCTCCCTTCCACCACCTAGTGTACCTCCCTTCCACCACCTAGTGTACCTCCTCTTCCACCACCTAGTGTACCCTCTTCCACCACCTAGTGTTGCATATAACAAAACTCATAAAGTCAACTGTGACCCTGTGGGCACAGGTGCTGACGTCAACTGGTGACCCTGAGGGCACAGGTGCTGACGTCAACTGGTGACCTCGAGGGCACAGGTGCTGACGTCAACTGGTGACCTCGAGGCACAGGTGCTGACGTCAACTGGTGACCTCGAGGGCACAGGGGTGCTGACGTCAACTGGTGACCTCGAGGGCACAGGTGCTGACGTCAACTGGTGACCCGAGGGCACAGGTGCTGACGTCAACTGGTGACCTCGAGGGCACAGGTGCTGACGTCAACTGGTGACCTCGAGGGCACAGGTGCTGACGTCAACTGGCACTCCAGGGCACAGGTGCTGACGTCAACTGGTGACCTCGAGGGCACAGTTGCTGACGTCAACTGGTGACCTCGAGGGCACAGGTGCTGACGTCAACTGGTGACCCCGTGGGCACAGGTGCTGACGTCAACTGGTGACCTCGAGGGACAGGTACTGATGTCAACTGGTGACCTCGAGGGCACAGGTGCTGACGTCAACTGGTGACCTCGAGGACAGGTACTGATGTCAACTGGTGACCCGAGGGCACAGGTGCTGACGTCAACTGGTGACCTCGTGGGCACAGGTGCTGACGTCAACTGGTGACCTGAGGGCACAGGTGCTGACGTCAACTGGTGACCTCGTGGGCACAGGTGCTGACGTCAACTGGTGACCTCGTGGGCACAGGTGCTGACGTCAACTGGTGACCCGTGGGCACAGGTGCTGACGTCAACTGGTGACCTCGGGGCACAGGTGCTGACGTCAACTGGTGACCTCGAGGACAGGTACTGATGTCAACTGGTGACCTCGTGGGCACAGGTGCTGACGTCAACTGGTGACCTCGAGGACAGGTACTGATGTCAACTGGTGACCCCGAGGGCACAGGTGCTGACGTCAACGGTGACCTCGGCACAGGTGCTGACGTCAACTGGCACTGGAGGCAGGTGCTGACGTCAACTGGTGACCCGTGGCACAGGTGCTGACGTCAACTGGTGACCTCGTAACAGGTGCTGACGTCAACTGGTGACCTCGTGGGCACAGGTGCTGACGTCAACTGGTGACCTCGTGGGCACAGGTGCTGACGTCAACTGGTGACCCGTGGGCACAGGTGCTGACGTCAACTGGTGACCTGTGGGCACAGGTGCTGACGTCAACTGGTGACCCTGTGCGTGCTGACGTCAACTGGGACCTGGAGGGCACAGGTGCTGACGTCAACTGGTGACCTGGAGGGCACAGGTGCTGACGTCAACTGGGAATATTTTTATCTTCCTGAATACCATTGAGCAGTGGTTGTCTGGTCATGGATGTGTCTCAACTTGGCTGTAAGATACCAGACGAAGTAAGGGGAAAGAGGGTGAGGGGAAGGTGAGGGTAGAGAGTGAAGGAAGGTGAGGGTAGAGAGTGAAGGAAGGTGAGGGTAGAGAGTGAAGGAAGGTGAGGGTGAGGGAAGGTGAGGGTGAGAGGAAGGAAGGTGAGGTAGAGAGTGAAGGAAGGTGGAGGGTAGAGAGTGAAGGAAGGTGATGGGAAAGGAGGGAGTCAGATGTACATTACAGTCACCCAGAAAAGTCCTGTCGCGAACCATACCGAGATTCAGACTCTTGAATCCGAAGCATTTATGGACAGAATAACGTATCAGTGTCTACTGCTTCGGGTTCACGAGTCTGAATCGTGGTTCGCGACAGGACATTTTTGGGTGACTGTACCGCCAGGTTGTTGTGGTGACCATCAGGGTTGATGGGGGACGGTCACCTGAGCTGCGCCGTTTGCCACACTTGGGGTGTGTTGTGGAACACCGGAATACTTGGGGTGTGCTGTGAACACCGAACACTTGGGGTGTGTTGTGAACACTGAACACTTGGGGTGTGCTAGGAACACCGAACACTTGGGGGTGCTTGGAACACCTGAACACTTTGGGTGTGCTTGGAACACCGAACACTTGGGGTGTTGTGGAACACCTGAACACTTGGGTGTGTTAGAACACCGAACACTTGGGGTGTTGTGGAACACCTGGCACTGGGGTGTGTTTGTGGAACACCTGAACACTTGGGGGGGTGTTGTGGAACACCTGAACACTTGGGGTGTGTTAGGAACACCTGAACACTTGGGGTGTGTTGTGGAACACCTGAACACTTGGGGTGTAAGCCAGAACACCGGAACACTTGGGTGTTGTGAACACCTGAACACTTGGGGTGTGTTGTGGAACACCTGAACACTTGGGTGTGTTGTGGAACACCTGAACACTTGGGTGTGTTGTGGAACACCTGAACACTTGGGGTGTGGTGGAACACCTGAACACTTGGGGTGTGATGTGGAACACCTGAACACTTGGGGTGTGTTGTGAACACCTAAACACTTGGGTGTTGTGTCACCCTGAACACTTGGGGTGTTGTAGAACACTTAGGGTGTGTTGAGGAAACACCTGAACCCTGGGGTGTGTTGGTAGAACATCTGAACACTTGGGGTGTGTTGTGACCTGAACACTTGGGGTGTGTTGTGGAACACCTGAACACTTGGGGTGTTGTGGAACACCGAACACTTGGGGTGTGTTATGGAACACCTGAACACTTGAGGGGTTAGGAACACAGGAACACTTGAGGGTGCTGGAACACCGGAACACTTGAGGGTGTTGTAGGAACACAGGAACATTAGCGGCATCTTACCCATGTAAGCGACAACACTTCAAGTTTACCCGCGAAAACTGTAAAATATTCTGCAGGTGATAAACTGTTTTGCCAAGTTGACCAAAGTAACACCTTGATGCTCTGTGTGTAGGTCCTCATGAACATGGGGACGGAGTTTGTCTCTGGCCTCGCCCTTGGGTGCTGTCCCTGACGGCCACGGCTGGTACTTGGAACACGACGGCCGACGAAGTCCTCAGAGGCGCAGGAATTCCGAGTATTTCATTTGTTAGAAAGTAAAAATTTGTTACTGTGAAACGAGGGTAAAAAGTTAACACATTTACACGGGCTGAACGGAGGAACATTACACCACCACCATAACATCACACCACCACCATGACATCACACCACCACCATGACATCACACCACCACCATGACATCACACCACCACCATGACATCACACCACCACCATGACATCACACCACCACCACTATGACATCACACCACCACCATGACATCACACCCCACCACCATGACATCACACCACCACCATGACATCACACCACCACCATGACATCACACCACCACCATAACATCACACCACCACCATGACATCACACCACCACCATGACATCACACCACCACCATGACACACCACCACCATGACATCACACCACCACCACATGACATCACACCACCACCATGACATCACACCACCACCATGACATCACACCACCACCATAACACACCACCACCATGACATCACACCACCACCATGACATCACACCACCACCACTATGACATCACACCACCACCATGACATCACACACCACCACATAACATCACACACCTCCACCATAACATTACACTCACCACCAGGACATCACACCACCACCATAACATCACACCACCACCATGACATCACACCACCACCATGACATCACACCACCACCATAACATCACACCACCACCATAACATCACACCACCACCATAACATCATATGGCATCATTGACAAGTGACTGTAAACAGCTCACTGTGGCCTTGATTACACCTGAGGTACTGTAAGGTGTTCCCTCCGTCACCAACCCTTTCTCTTATCCTTGCTCTCGCCCTTCCTTCACTGTCCCTCTCTTATAGGGCCTGTGTTGAGAGAGAGAGAGGTGAACGGGTTGAAGAAGTGTCAATATTTCAGATGGTCGTCTTGCGAGGTGCTCACCCCTTCCTCCTTCCTTCCTTCTCACTGGTGGTAGGTGAAGCAGGATCAGCTGGTGGCAGGAACAACACACTCTGCGGCAGTGGTCAGCCTTGTTCCACTTTCTCGTGAACAGAATTCCAGCCAATGGTGTGTGCGTGTGCGTGTGTGTGTGTGTGTGCGTGCGTGCGTCAAGGGGGAAGAACACACACACAGACAGACATGAGCAGAGCGAAACAGACACCAATAAACAGAGAGGAAGAATAAAACGCCATTATTAGACTGTCAGATACAAGGACAAACGTTCGGTACACATAACATGCGGGAGCTGGAACACACATACAGGATGACAGACGTAAACAGAGGTAACGAGGAGCGTCCCAAAGCCAGCCCGTGTGGGGTAGGTACAGTACTGCTGCTGGTTCACTTACGGTAGAGATGAGTGAGTGTACAGTACTGCTGCTGGTTCACTTACGGTAGAGATGAGGAGTGCAGTACTGCTGCTGGTTCACTTACGGTAGAGATGAGTGGAGTGTACAGTACTGCTGCTGGTTCACTTACGGTAGAGATGAGGTGAGTGTACAGTACTGCTGCTGGTTCACTTACGGTAGAGACGAGTGAGTGTACAGTACTGCTGCTGGTTCACTTACGGTAGAGACGAGTGAGGTTAGTGTACTACTGGTGATTCCTCCTGACTGCGGCCATAGTGGCGCAGGAGGTGATGTTTCCTGTATGTGTCTGTCACCTGGGTTGAGTTTAACAGTACCGCCCGCCGTCGTAAACAAACTTTGCTCAGCTTCTACGGTCACTGGTTATAACCCAGGTGCCTACAGGGCTGTCCTTGATGTACTGTACGTCGACCTCCGCTGGGGAAATATTGGTTAATAATTGTTTGTGTTGGTGAAAGTAATCGTTTGTGTTGATATTGACATTGAAACAGTTTATTTAGCCAGAAGAACACAGATACAGAGTGGATAATAATAACAATATTAACATGGCTGAGCCAGTTGAGAACCTGAGCTCTCTTGTAGACACCTGATATATACTGTACATTTATCTCAAGGAAGTATTATGTAACATTTAGTATCATCTGGAATAGTACAATAGCATGGTGGTAATAAGTACATCTCATAGTGTTACCACAATAATCACTTCAATATTTATTTTTTTTATTTTTTTATTTTACATTATATTATAAGTATATACATATTTTACAGTGGAGTTGACACATACATTAATATGATAAGGGAGGGAAGCAGTACAACATGGGCTGTATTAAGGTGGAACAAGAGGACAGAGCTGTCAGGATTATGTCTTGTCGGCAAATATATTTATTGCAATGGTAATTTCTATCTATCTACATGATAAATTCTGATCAAACTGTTTTGGTGGTACAATAAAAGTAGGAATATAAAAGCAGGTATACAAAAATACTACTTAGATAATATTGGTGACTTTAACAAATTTATTAAACTTTACAGTCGTAGTTATTGTATTCTTGACCTTAACACTCACAATACACTCCAAGAATTATGTTAACCATTGGCATTTATAAGAAGTTAGTGCGTGTAAGTCCTCTCGTCACCTGGTAGTAACTCGTGGGTACAGAGGGAGTTACCCGGACGACGCTCACTGTGGCCACAAAGTGTTGGGGAGGGAGCCTGGGGTACTTACTGAAGGTGGTGTGCAAGTGTGGCCCTGTGGTGTGCAGGTGTGGCCCTGTTGTGCAAGTGTCCTGTGGTGTATAGGTGTGGCCCTATTGGTCTGGTGTGGTGTGGCCCTATGGTGTACAGGTGTGGCCCTATGGTGTGTGCAGGTGTGGCCCTATGGTGTACAGGTGTGGCCCTATGGTGTGCAGGTGTGGCTCTGGTGTACAGGTGTAGCCCTATGGTGTATGGGTGTGGCCCCTATGGTGTGCAGGTGTGGCCCTATGGTACAGGTGTGGCCCTATGGTGTGCAGGTGTGGCTCTGGTGTGCAGGTGTAGCCCTATGGTGTATGGGTGTGGCCCTATGGTGTGCAGGTGTGGCCCCTATGGTGTACAGGTGTGGCCCTATGGTGTGCAGGTGTGCAGGTGTGCCCATGGTGTATGGGTGTGGCCCCATGGTGTGCAGGTGTGGCCCTATGGTGTACAGGTGGCCCTATGGTGTAGGGTGTGGCCCTATGGTGTACAGGTGTGGCCCTATGGTGTACAGGTGTAGCCCTATGGTGCGGGTGTGGCCCTATGGTGTATAGGTGTGGCCCTATGGTGTACAGGTGTGGCCCTATGGTGTGCAGGTGTAGCCCTATGGTGTATGGTGTACCATGGTACATGTGGGCCCTATGGTGTACAGGTGTGGCCCTTGGTGTACAGGTGTGGCCCTATGGTGCAGGTGTGGCCCATGGTGTATGGTGGGCCCTATGGTGCAGGTGTGGCCCTATGGTGTACAGGTGTAGCCCTATGGTGTATGGGTGTGGCCCTATGGTGTACAGGTGTGGCCCTATGGTGTACAGGTGTGGCCCTATGGTGTATAGGTGTGGCCCTATGGTGTACAGGTGTGGCCCTATGGTGTGCAGGTGTGGCCCTATGGTATAGGTGTGGCCCTATGGTGTACAGGTGTGGCCCTAGTGTGTACACAGGTGTGGCCCTATGGTGTGCAGGTGTAGCCCCATGGTGTATGGGTGTGGCCCTATGGTGTATGGGGTGTGTGGCCCTATTGGTGTACAGGTGTGGCCCTATGGTGTACAGGTGTGGGCCCTATGGTGTACAGGTGTAGCCCTATGGTGTACAGGTGTGGCCCTATGGTGTGCAGGTGTGGCCCTATGGTGTGCAGGTGTGGCCCTATGGTGTACAGGTGGTGGCCCTATGGTGTACAGGTGTGGCCCTATGGTGTGCAGGTGTGGCCCCATGGTGTACAGGTGTGGCCCTATGGTGTACAGGTGTGGCTCTTATGGTGTACAGGTGTGGCCCTATGGTGTACAGCAGGTGTGGCCCTGGTGTGCAGGTGTGGCCCTATGGTGTACAGTTGTGGCCCTATGGTGTATGGGTGTGGCCCTATGGTGTACAGGTGTGGCCCTATGGTGTACAGGTGTGGCCCTATGGTGTGCAGGTGTGGCCCTATGGTGTACAGGTAGCCCTATGGTGTATGGGTGTGGCCCTATGGTGTACAGGTGTGGCCCTATGGTGTACAGGTGTGGCCCTATGGTGTGCAGGTGTGGCCCTATGGTGTACAGGTGTAGCCCTATGGTGTACAGGTGGTGTGGCCCTATGGTGTACAGGTGTGGCCCTATGGTGTGCAGGTGTGGCCCTATGGTGTGCAGGTGTGTGGCCCTATGGTGTACAGGTGTAGCCCTATGGTGTGCAGGTGTGGCCCCATGGTGTACAGGTGTAGCCCTATGGTGTACAGGTGTGGCCCTATGGTGTACAGGTGTGGCCCAGTGCAGGTGTGGCCCTATGGTGTGCAGGTGTGGCCCTATGGTGCAGGTGTGGCCCCATGGTGCAGGTGTAGCCCCTATGGTATGGGTGGCCCCATGGTGTAAGTGGGTGTGGCCCTATGGTGTGCAGTGTGGCCCTATGGTGTACAGGTGTGGCCCTATGGTGTACAGGTGTGGCCCTATGGTGTATGGGTGTGGCCCTATGGTGTATGGGTGTGGCCCTATGGGTGTACAGGTGTGGCCCTATGGTGTGCAGGTGTGGCCCTATGGTGTATGGGTGTAGCCCTATGGTGTATGGGTGTGGCCCTATGGTGTATGGGTGTGGCCCTATGGTGTATTGGGTGTGGCCCTATGGTGTACAGGTGGCCCTATGGTGTGCAGGTGTAGCCATGTGTACAGGTGTGGCCCTATGGTGTACAGGTGTAGCCCTATGGTGTACAGGCCCCTATGGTGTACAGGTGTGGCCCTATGGTGTGCAGGTGTGGCTCTGTGTATGGGTGTGGCCCTATGGTGTACAGGTGTGGCCCTATGGTGTATGGGTGTGGCCCTGCACAGGTGTGTCCCTATGGTGCAGGTGTAGCCCTATGGTGTACAGGTGTGGCCCTATGGTGCAGGTTCTATGGTGTACAGGTGTGGCCCTATGGTGTATGGGTGTGGCCCTATGGTGTACAGGTGTAGCCCTATAGTGTATGGGTGTGCCCTATGGTGTGTACAGGTGGCCCTATGGTGTACAGGTGTGCCCTATGGTGTACGTGTGTCTCATGGTGTACGGGTGGCCCTATGGTGTACAGGTGTGCAGGTATGGCAGTGTGTTGAGGGTCACTGCATCATGTTACATGTTGAAGCTGAGTGGGCTGGGTGGTGACAGGTGGTGAGTGGGCTGGGTAGTGACAGGTGCTGAGGGCTGGGTGGTGACAGGTACTAAGTGGGCTGGGTGGTGACAGGTGGTGAGGGCTGGGTGGTGACAGGTGGTGAGTGGGCTGTAGTGGTGACAGGTGCTGAGTAGCTGGGTGGTGACAGGTGCTGAGGGCTGGGTGGTGCTGGAGTGGGCTGTGGTGGTGACTGGTGGTGAGTGGGCTGGTGGTGACAGGTGGTGAGTGGGCTGTAGTGGTGACAGGTGCTGAGTGGGCTGTGGTGGTGACTGGTGGTGAGTGGGCTGGGTGGTGACAGGTACTGAGTGGGCTGTGGTGGTGACAGGTACTGAGTGGGCTGGGTGGTGACAGATACTGAGTGGGCTGGGTGGTGACAGGTACTGAGTGGGCTGGGTGGTGACAGGTACTGAGTGGGCTGGGGCAAGACCGTTGGGGTCCCATGTACCAAGGGGCCACAGCTGACCTTACTCATCACCGTCAGTACACCAGGAGACGCTCTCTACCTCCCTGACTGTATATGAGCGCACCTCTTCACTGAGGAGTCCCTGGCTGCACCCTTAGACAAGTGTTGTGTCAACCCATCCATAAGCTGGGTGGCTAGTCTTCATGTGAAATAAGCTGGGGTGACTAGTCTTCTGTGAAATAAGCTGGTGGCTAGTCTTCATGTGAAATAAGCTGGGGTGGGTAGTCTTCTATGTGAAATAAGCTGGGGTGACTAGTCTCATATTAAATAAGCTGGGGTGGGTAGTCTTCATGTGAAATAAGCTGGGGTGGCTATAGTCTTCATGTTAAATAAGCTGGGTGGCTAGTCTTCATGTTAAATAAGCTGGGTTGGCTAGTCTTCATGTGAAATAAGCTGGGGTGGGTAATCATGAAATATCTGGGTGGCTAGTCTTCACATTAAATAAGCTGTGGGTAGTCTTCATGTTAAATAAGCTGGGTTGGCTAGTCTTCATGTGAAATAAGCTGTGGGTAATCATGTGAAATATGCTGGTGGCTAGTCTTCACATTAAATAAGCTGGGTGGCTAGTTCTCATGTGAAATAAGCTGGTGGCTAGTCTTCATGTGAAATAAGCTGGGGTGACTGGTCTTCATAGTAAATAAGCTGGGTGGCTAGTCTCATGTGAAATAAGCTGGGGTGGGTAATCTTCGCGTGATCCAGCACCAGTAGTCAGTGCTTCCAGGAATATGAAATTCTCGCTTAAATTTGTCTGTTGTTGAACGATTCACTTTCCGATACGCCAAACTATCCTGAGTTTAGGGAAAGTTTGTGAGGGAGTGAGTGTACCCGCGGGCGTGTTGACTAGTTTACCGGCCCGATAATTTCACTGTTTTCAAAAGTTGGTTGTGATAAACTTTTGAGAGAGAGAGAGAGAGAGAGAGAGAGGAGAGAGAGAGAGAGAGAGAGAGAGAGAGAGAGAGAGAGAGAGAGAGAGAGAGAGAGAGAGAGAGAGAGAGAGAGAGAGAGAGAGAGAGAGAGAGAGAGAGAGAGAGAGAGAGAGAGAGAGAGAGAGAGAGATTGTAAAGCCTGTCATTGTTAACTTGCTATCGTCATTTGTCTGTCATCATTTATCAATATTTTCGCCAGTTATCATTATCGTCAAGTCATCTCCATGTCTCTAGTTTCTCCTCGTCCTGCCATATATAACATGGTCCCGCCCTGCCATATATAACATGGTCTCCGTCCTGCCATATATAACATGGTCTCCGTCCTGCCATATATAACATGGTCTCCGTCCTGCCATATATAACATGGTCCCGTCCCGCCATATATAACATGGTCTCCGTCCTGCCATATATAACATGGTCTCCGTCCTGCCATATATACATGGTTCCGTCCTGCCATATATAACATGGTTCCGTCCTGCCATATATAACATGGTCTCCGTCCTGCCATATATAACATGGCCCCGTCCTGCCATATATAACATGGTCTCCGCCCTGCCATATATAACATGGTCTCCGTCCTGCCATATATATAACATGGTCTCCGTCCTGCCATATATAACATGGTCTCCGTCCTGCCATATATAACATGGTTCCGTCCTGCCATATATAACATGGTCTCCGTCCTGCCATATATAACATGGTTTCCGTCCTGCCATATATAACATGGTTCTGTCCTGCCATATATAACATGGTCTCCGTCCCTGCCATATATAACATGGTTCCGTCCTGCCATATATAACATGGTCTCCGTCCTGCCATATAACATGGCTCCGCCCCGCCATATATAACATGGTTCCGTCCTGCCATATATAACATGGTCTCCGTCCTGCCATATATAACATGGTCTCCGTCCCACATATATAACATGGTCTCCGTCCTGCCATATAACATGGTTCCCCATATACATGGTTCGCACCCGCCATATATAACATGGTCTCCGTCCTGCCATATATAACATGGTCTCCGTCCTGCCATATAACATGGTTCCGTCCTGCCATATATAACATGGTTCCGTCCTGCCATATATAACATGGTCTCCGTCCTGCCATATATAACATGGTCTCCGTCCTGCCATATATAACATGGTCTCCGTCCTGCCATATATAACATGGTCTCCGTCCCGCCATATATAACATGGTCCGCCCCGCCATATATAACATGGTTCCGTCCTGCCATATATAACATTGGTCTCCGTCCTGCCCATATATAACATGGTTCCGTCCCGCCATATATAACATGGTTCCGTCCTGCCATATATAACATGGTCTCCGCCTGCCATATATAACATGGTCTCCGTCCTGCCATATAACATGGTCTCCGTCCTGCCATATATAACATGGTCTCCGTCCTGCCATATATAACATGGTTCCGTCCCGCCATATATAACATGGTCTCCGTCCCGCCATATATAACATGGTCTCCGTCCTGCCATATATAACATGGTCTCCGTCCTGCCATATATAACATGGTCTCGCCTGCCATATATAACATGGTTCCGCCCATATAACATGGTCTCCGTCCTGCCATATATAACATGGTCTCCGCCTGCCATATATAACATGGTCTCCGTCCTGCCATATATAACATGGTCTCCGTCCCCATATATAACATGGTTCCGTCCTGCCATATATAACATGGTCTCCGCCCTGCCATATATAACATGGTCTCCGTCCTGCCATATATAACATGGTTCCGTCCTGCCATATATAACATGGTCTCCGTCCTGCCATATATAACATGGTCTCCGTCCTGCCATATATAACATGGTCTCCGTCCTGCCATATATAACATGGTCTAATATGGTTCCGTCCTGCCATATATATAACATGGTTCCGTCCTGCCATATATAACATGGTCTCCGCCCCGCCATATATAACATGGTCTCCGTCCTGCCATATATAACATGGTCTCCGTCCTGCCATATTATAACATGGTCTCCGTCCTGCCATATATAACATGGTTCCGTCCTGCCATATATAACATGGTTCCGTCCTGCCAATATAAAGAAACCCCAAACATCCGTCCTGCCATATAACATGGTTCCGTCCTGCCATATATAACATGGTCTCCGTCCTGCCATATATAACATGGTCTCCGTCCTGCCATATATAACATGGTTCCGTCCTGCCATATATAACATGGTCTCCTCATATAAATGGTCTCCGTCCTGCCATATAACATGGTCTCCGTCCTGCCATATATAACATGGTCTCCGTCCTGCCATATATAACATGGTTCCGTCCTGCCATATATAACATGGTCTCCGTCCTGCCATATATAACATGGTCTCCGTCCTGCCATATATAACATGGTCTCCGTCCTGCCATATATAACATGGTCTCCGTCCTGCCATATATAACATGGTTCCGTCCCGCCATATATAACATGTCTCCGTCCGCCATATATAACATGGTCTCCGTCCTGCCATATATAACATGGTCTCCGTCCTGCCATATATAACATGGTCTCCGTCCTGCCATATATAACATGGTTCCGTCCTGCCATATATAAATGGTCTGCCATATATGGCTCCGCCCTGCCATATATAACATGGTCTCCGTCCTGCCATATAACATGGTCTCCGTCCTGCCATATAAACATGGTTCCGTCCTGCCATATATAACATGGTCCCGTCCCGCCATATATAACATGGTCTCCGTCCCGCCTATATAACATGGTCGTCCTGCCATATATAACATGGTCTCCCCATATAACATGGTCTCCGTCCTGTCATATATAACATGGTCTCCGTCCTGCCATATATAACATGGTCTCCGCCCTGCCATATATAACATGGTTCCGTCCTGCCATATATAACATGGTTCCGTCCTGCCATATATAACATGGTCTCCGTCCTGCCATATATAACATGGTCTCCGCCCGCCATATATAACATGGTCTCCGTCCAGCATATAACATGGTCTCCGCCCTGCCATATATAACATGGTTCCCGTCCTGCCATATATAACATGGTCTCCGTCCTGCCATATATAACATGGTCTCCGCCCTGCCATATAACATGGTCTCCGTCCTGCCATATATAACATGGTCTCCGTCCTGCCATATATAACATGGTCTCCGTCCTGCCATATATAACATGGTCTCCGTCCTGCCATATATAACATGGTCTCCGTCCTGCCATATATAACATGGTCTCCGTCCTGCCATATATAACATGGTCTCCGTCCTGCCATATATAACATGGTTCCGTCCTGCCATATATAACATGGTCTCCGTCCTGCCATATATAACATGGTCTCCGTCCTGCCATATATAACATGGTTCCGTCCTGCCATATATAACATGGTCTCCGCCCTGCCATATATAACATGGTCTCCGTCCTGCCATATATAACATGGTCTCCGTCCTGCCATATATAACATGGTCTCCGTCCTGCCATATATAACATGGTTCCGTCCTGCCATATAACATGGTCTCCGTCCTGCCATATATAACATGGTTCCGTCCTGCTATATATAACATGGTTCCGTCCTGCCATATATAACATGGCCCCGCCCTGCCAAACATGGTCTCCGTCCCATATATAACATGGTCTCCGGGTCACCAGCACCCAGATGACCAGCGGCTTAAAGGTTAGGAATATTTATCAAAATGACGCGTGAGGAAGTGTGACCTTGTTGGTGACACACACACACACACACACACACACACACACACACACACACACACACACACCACTCACTACCTGCCCCTATCACTCATAATAAACCTTAATATTAAGTTATGTGTTAAATACAGCCATTGCAGCTGTAAGTTCCTCGTGTTAAGAGTTTAAGGAAAGTGATTCAGGTTGTGGAGGTGTAACTATACGCTAGCCTGACCCGTAAGCCACGCCCTCCTTCTATGCTAATAGCTGATTGGTTCGTAGACAATTCAAACTCAGGTGTGTTCACATTAGGTAAGCAGACTTGTTAGTATGTAAAATATTAAATATCTGGACTATCAAAATACAAATTATTTCAAGGCATTTGCACTCCAGAAAAGAGGTTAGAAAAATTTAAATATTTATCATAAAATGTCGATATAATACGCGTTTATACACGTGCAGTCGGGGTGTTAAGACAACACAGGGAACCAATCGGCTATTTGTAGCTACAGACGAGGGGCGTGGCTTACGGGCCAGGTTAGTTGGAAATGCTACAGTTGCTGTATTATGTCGGGTCATGGACGATACACAAATGTATAATGGTTTAGTGTCGCCTGTGGCAGGTGGGCGTGGTGAGAGGCGTCTCTACAGCAGTAGTGGGCGTGGTGAGAGGCGGCCCCTACAGCAGTAGTGGGCGTGGTGAGAGGCGTCTCTACAGCAGTAGTGGGCGTGGTGAGAGGCGTCCCTACAGCAGTAGTGGGCGTGGTGAGAGGCGTCCCCTACAGCAGTAGTGGGCGTGGTGAGAGGCGTGTCTACAGCAGTAGTGGGCGTGGTGAGAGACGGGCCCACAGTAGTAGTGGGCGTGGTGAGAGGCGTGTCTCAGCAGTAGTAGGCGGTGAGAGGCGTCTCCTACAGCAGTAATGGGCGTGGTGAGAGGCGTCTCTACAGCAGTAGTGGGCGTGGTGAGAGGCGTGTCTACAGCAGAAGTGGGCGTGGTGAGAGGCGTGTCTACAGTAGTAGTGGGCGTGGTGAGAGGCGTGTCTACAGCAGTACTGGGCGTGGTGAGAGCTCTCTACAGAACTAGTGGGGTCCGTTCTCTTGTATGTCGCCGCGCTTCACTCTGCCGGAATAAAATTACATACTGTATAGACTAGCTACCAGGGTCCTGGTCACTAGCTACTGGGGTCCTGGGCACTAGCTACTGGGGTCCTGGTCACTAGCTACTGGGTCCTGGTCACTAGCTACGGGGGTCCTGGTCACTAGCCACAGGGGTCCTGGGCACTAGCTACTGGGGTCCTGGTCACTAGCTATGGGGTCCTGGTCACTAGCTACTGGGTCCTGGTCACTAGCTACAGGGGTCCTGGTCACTAGCCACTGGGGTCCTGGTCACTAGCTACTGGGGTCCTGGTCACTAGCTACTGGGGTCCTGGTCACTAGCTACTGGGGTCCTGGTCACTAGCTACAGGGTCCTGGTCACTAGCTACTGGGGTCCTGGTCACTAGCTACTGGGGTCCTGGTCACTAGCTACAGGGTCCTGGTCACAGCCAGGGGTCCTGGGCACTAGCTACTGGGGTCCTGGTCACCAGCTACTGGGGTCCTGGTCACTCGCTACTGGGGTCCTGGTCACTAGCTACAGGGGTCCTGGCTAGCTACTGGGGTCCTGGTCAGCCACAGGGGTCCTGGTCACTAGCCACTGGGGTCCTGGTCACTAGCTACAGGGTCCTGGTCACTAGCTACTGGGGTCCGGTCACTAGCTACAGGGTCCTGGTCACTAGCTACTGGGGTCCTGGCTCAGCTACAGGGGTCCTGGTCACTAGCTACTGGGGTCCTGGTCACTAGCTACAGGGGTCCTGGTCACTAGCTACTGGGGTCCTGGTCACTAGCTACAAGGTCCTGGGTCACTAGCTACTGGGTCCTGGTCACTAGCTACAGGTCCTGGTCACGAGCCACAGGGGTCCTGGTCAGCTACAGGGGTCCTGGTCACTAGCCAGGGGTCCTGGCCACTCAGCCACAGGGGTCCTGGTCACTAGCTACTGGGGTCCTGGTCACTAGCTACTGGGGTCCTGGTCACTAGCTACGGGGTCCTGGTCACAGCTACAGGGGTCCTGGTCACTAGCTACAGGTCCTGGTCACTCAGCCAGGGGTCCTGGTCACTAGCTACAGGGGTCCTGGTCACTAGCTACAGGGGTCCTGGTCACTAGCTACTGGGGTCCTGGTCACTAGCTACTGGGGTCCTGGTCACTAGCCACAGGTCCTGGTCACTAGCTACAGGGGTCCTGGTCACTAGCTACTGGGGTCCTGGTCACTAGCCACTGGGGTCCTGGTCACTAGCTACTGGGGTCCTGGTCACCAGCTACCGGGGTCCTGGTCACTAGCTGGGTCCTGGTCACTAGCTACTGGGGTCCTGGTCACTAGCTACAGGGCGGGTCACTGCCAGTCCTGGTCACTAGCTACTGGGGTCCTGGTCACTAGCTACTGGGGTCCTGGTCACTAGCTACCAGGGTCCTGGTCACTAGCTACTGGGGTCCTGGTCACTAGCTACCAGGGTCCTGGTCACTGCTACCAGGGTCCTGGTCACTAGCTACTGGGGTCCTGGTCACTAGCTACCAGGTCCTGGTCACTAGCTACCGGGGTCCTGGTCACTAGCTACCAGGGTCCTGGTCACTTGCTACCAGGTCCTGGGCACTAGCTACTGGGGTCCTGGTCACTAGCTACCAGGTCCGGTCACTAGCTACTGGGGTCCTGGTCACTAGCCACCAGGGTCCTGGTCACTCACCTACCAGGTCCTGGTCACTAGCCACCAGGTCCTGGTCACTTGCTACCAGGGTCCTGGTCACTAGCTACCGGGCCCAGCTACCAGGTCCTGGTCACAAGCTACTGGGGTCCTGGTCACTAGCTACCAGTCCTGGTCACTTGCTACCAGGTCCTGGGCACTAGCTACTGGGGTCCTGGTCACTAGCTACCAGGTCCTGGTCACTAGCTACTGGGGTCCTGGTCACTAGCCACCAGGGTCCTGGTCACTACCTACCAGGGTCCTGGTCACTAGCTACCAGGTCCTGGTCACTCTGCTACCAGGTCCTGGTCACCAGCCGGGGTCCTGGTCACCAGCTACTGGGGTCCTGGTCACTGCTACTGGGGTCCTGGTTACTAGCCACCGGGGTCCTGGTCACTAGCTACTGGGGTCCCACACCGCTACTGGGGTCCTGGTCACTCGCTACTGGGGTCCTGGTCACTACCTACCAGGGTCCTGGTCACTAGCCACCAGGGTCCTGGTCACTACCTACCAGGGTCCTGGTCACTAGCTACCAGGGTCCTGGTCACTTGCTACCAGGGTCCTGGTCACTAGCTACCGGGGTCCTGGTCACTAGCTACCGTCCTGGTCACTTGCTACCAGGGTCCTGGTCACTAGCTACCGGGGTCCTGGTCACTAGCTACTGGGGTCCTGGTCACTGCCACTGGGTCCTGGCCTCGCCACTGGGGTCCTGGTCACTCGCTACTGGGGTCCTGGTCACTTGCTACCAGGGTCCTGGTTACTAGCTACCAGTGTCCTGGTCACTAGCTACCGGGGTCCTGGTTACTAGCTACCAGGTCCTGGTCACTAGCTACCGGGTCCTGGTCACTAGCTACCAGTGTCCTGGTCACTAGCTACCGGGGTCCTGGTCACTAGCTACCAGGGTCCTGGTCACTAGCTACCAGGTCCTGGTCACTAGCTACTGGGGTCCTGGTCACTAGCTACCAGTGTCCTGGTCACTAGCTACTGGGGTCCTGGTCACTAGCTACCAGGGTCCTGGTCACTAGCTACCGGGGTCCTGGTCACTTGCTACCAGGGTCCTGGTCACTAGCTACCGGGGTCCTGGTCACTAGCTACTCGGGTCCTGGTCACTCGCTACTGGGGTCCTGGTCACTCGCTACTGGGGTCCTGGTCACTGCTACTGGGGTCCTGGTCACTTGCTACCAGGGTCCTGACTAGCTACCAGTGTCCTGGTCACTGCACCGGGGTCCTGGTTACTAGCACCAGGTCCTGGTCACCTACCGGGGTCCTGGTCACTAGCTACCAGTGTCCTGGTCACTAGCTACCGGGGTCCTGGTCACTAGCTACCAGGTCCTGGTCACTAGCTACCAGGGTCCTGGTCACTAGCTACTGGGGTCCTGGTCACTAGCTACCAGTGTCCTGGTCACTAGCTACCGGGGTCCTGGTCACTAGCTACCAGGTCCTGGTCACTAGCTACCGGGGTCCTGGTCACTAGCTACCAGTGTCCTGGTCACTAGCTACCGGGGTCCTGGTCACTAGCTACCAGGTCCTGGTCACTAGCTACCAGTGTCCTGGTCACTAGCTACCAGTGTCCTGGTCACTAGCTACCGGGGTCCTGGTCACTAGCTACCAGGTCCTGGTCACTAGCTACCGGGGTCCTGGTCACTAGCTACCAGGGTCCTGGTCACTAGCTACCAGTGTCCTGGTCACTAGCTACCGGGGTCCTGGTTACTAGCTACCAGTGTCCTGGTCACTAGCTACCGGGGTCCTGGTTACTAGCTACCAGGTCCTGGTCACTAGCTACCGGGGTCCTGGTCACTAGCTACCAGGGTCCTGGTCACTAGCTACCGGGGTCCTGCTCAGGGTCCTGGTCACCAGCTACCAGGGTCCTGGTCACTAGCTACCGGGGTCCTGGTCACTAGCTACCAGGGTCCTGGTCACAGCTACCAGTGTCCTGGTCACTAGCTACCGGGTCCTGGTTACTAGCTACCAGTGTCCTGGTCACTAGCTACCAGGGTCCTGGTCACTAGCTACCAGTGTCCTGGTCACTAACTACCGGGGTCCTGGTTACTAGCTACCAGGGTCCTGGTCACTAACTACCGGGGTCCTGGTTACTAGCTACCGGGGTCCTGTTACCAGCTACCAGGGTCCTGGTCACTAGCTACCAGGTCCTGGTCATACACCGGTCCTGGTCACTAGCTACCAGGGTCCTGGTCACTAGCCACCGGGGTCCTGGTTACTACACCAGGGTCCTGGTCACTAGCTACCAGGGTCCGGTCACTAGCTACTGGGGTCCTGGTCACTAGCTACCAGGGTCCTGGTCACTAGCTACCGGGGTCCTGGTCACTAGCTACCAGGGTCCTGGTCACTAGCTACCAGTGTCCTGGTCACTAGCTACCGTCCTGGTTACTAGCTACCAGTGTCCTGGTCACTAACTACTGGGGTCCTGGTCACTAGCTACCAGTGTCCTGGTCACTAGCTACCGGGGTCCTGGTTACTACCAGGGTCCTGGTTACTAGCTACCAGGTCCTGGTCACTAGCTACTGGGGTCCTGGTCACTAGCTACCAGGGTCCTGGTCACTAGCTACCGGGGTCCTGGTTACTAGCTACCAGGGTCCTGGTCACTAGCTACCAGGGTCCTGGTCACTAGCTACCGGGGTCCTGGTCACTAGCTACCAGGGTCCTGGTCACTAGCTACCGGGGTCCTGGTCACTAGCTACCGGGGTCCTGGTCACTAGCTACCGGGGTCCTGGTCACTAGCTACCAGGTCCTGGCTAGCTACCAGGGTCCTGGTTACTAGCTACCAGGGTTCTGGTCACTAGCTACCAGTGTCCTGGTCACTAGCTACCAGTGTCCTGGTCACTAGCTACCAGTGTCCTGGTCACTAGCTACCAGTGTCCTGGTCACTAGCTACCAGTTCCTGGTCACTAGCTACCAGTGTCCTGGTCACTAGCTACTGGGGTCCTGGTTACTAGCTACCAGTGTCCTGGTTACTAGCTACCGGTCCTGGTTACTAGCTACCGGGGTCCTGGTTAGCCACCAGTGTCCTGGTCACTAGCTACCGGGGTCCTGGTTACTAGCTACCAGTGTCCTGGTTACTAGCTACCGGGGTCCTGGTTACTAGCTACCAGGGTCCTGGTCACTAGCTACCAGGGTCCTGGTCACTAGCTACCGGGGTCCTGGTTACTAGCTACCAGGGTCCTGGTCACTAGCTACCAGTGTCCTGGTCACTAGCTACCGGGGTCCTGGTTACTAGCTACCAGTGTCCTGGTCACTAACTACCGGGGTCCTGGTCACTAGCTACCAGTGTCCTGGTCACTAGCTACCGGGGTCCTGGTTACTAGCTACCAGGGTCCTGGTCACTAGCTACCAGGGTCCTGGTCACTAGCTACCGGGGTCCTGGTTACTAGCTACCAGGGTCCTGGTCACTAGCTACCAGTGTCCTGGTCACTAGCTACCGGGGTCCTGGTTACTAGCTACCAGTGTCCTGGTCACTAACTACCGGGGTCCTGGTCACTAGCTACCAGTGTCCTGGTCACTAGCTACCGGGGTCCTGGTTACTAGCTACCAGGGTCCTGGTCACTAGCTACCAGGGTCCTGGTCACTAGCTACCGGGGTCCTGGTTACTAGCTACCAGGGTCCTGGTCACTAGCTACCAGTGTCCTGGTCACTAGCTACCGGGGTCCTGGTTACTAGCTACCAGTGTCCTGGTCACTAACTACCGGGGTCCTGGTCACTAGCTACCAGTGTCCTGGTCACTAGCTACCGGGGTCCTGGTTACTAGCTACCAGGGTCCTGGTCACTAGCTACCAGGGTCCTGGTCACTAGCTACCGGGGTCCTGGTTACTAGCTACCAGGGTCCTGGTCACTAGCTACCAGTGTCCTGGTCACTAGCTACCGGGGTCCTGGTTACTAGCTACCAGTGTCCTGGTTACTAGCTACCGGGGTCCTGGTTACTAGCTACCAGTGTCCTGGTCACTAGCTACCAGGGTCCTGGTCACTAGCTACCAGTGTCCTGGTCACTAGCTACCGGGATCCTGGTCTTGTACAGTACTCATACATGCCTACATCACGCCCACCAGTCCCGCCATGCACGCCCACCAGTCCCGCCATGCACGCCCACCTTTCCCGCCATGCACGCCCACCATCACCGTCCTTCACGCCCACTACTAAGAGGCTCATGCCTAGACTAGTGACCCAGGAAATATCCCTAGAGCCTTGGGAGCGACGCTCACGTCACGGGGAACATTCCCGCACCCAAGGAAGCATCAGGACGCCCGCGGTAGCAGGTGATGGGTGGGCGCGCGAGGGTCGGGCGGCTGGATCGATACCTCCGTCTGGGCGCCCCGCCGTCGCCGCCCTCTGTCATCCCCCTCCTTTACCCCCTCCCCTTCCTTTACCCCCTCCCCTTCCTTTACCCCCTCCCTTTCCTTTACCCCTTCCCCCTCCCCTCTCCCCAACCCCTACTCACCTCTTTGTTACCCACCTTACAGGGCACCTTGATGCGGCTCATAAGACGCTGGGCTGACTCACGGGACAAAGGGACTCATTACCCCAGGACATGGGGACTGACTCACGGGACAAAGGGACTCATTCCCAGGACATGGGACTGGGACCACGGGGACAAAGGGACCTATTCCCAGGACATGGGGGACTGACCTGATGGGACAAGGACTCATTCCCAGGACATGGGAACTGACTCATTGGGACAAAGGGACCCATTCCCAGGACATGGGGATTGACTCCACGGGGATAAAGGGACCCATTACCCCAGGACATGGGGACTGACTCACGGACAAAGGGACTCATTACCCCAGGACATGGGGACTGACTCACGGGGACAAGTGACTCATTACCCCAGGACATGGGGACTGACCTACGGGACAAAGGGACTATTTACCCCAGGACATGGGGACTGACTCCACGGGACAAAGGACCCATTCCCAGGACATGGGGGACTGACTCCAGGACACGGGGGACTGACTACTTGGGACAAAGGACCCATTCCCAGGACATGGGAACTGACTCACGGGACAAAGGGACTCATTACCCCAGGACATGGGGACTGACTCACGGGACAAAGGGACTCATTACCCCAGGACATGGGGACTGACTCACGGGACAAAGGGACTCATTCCCAGGACATGGGGACTGACTCACGGGACAAAGGGATCCATTACCCCAGGACATGGGGACTGACTCACGGGACAAAGGGACTCATTCCCAGGACATGGGGACTGACTCAGGACACGGGGACTGACTCACAGGGGGCTAATAAAGCTCTAGTCATGTACATAATAATTGTATTATAATTAATGTTTTTGTATTGCAGGTGAGCTGATGGTGGCGGCTGACAGTCTACCTCGTGATGGTGGCGGCTGACAGTCTACCTCGTGATGGTGGCGGCTGACAGTCTACCTCGTGATGGTGGCGGCTGACAGTCTACCTCGTGATGGTGGCGGCTGACAGTCTACCTCGTGATGATCAGAGACACGCCTTGTGGGAGATAAGACTTATAATGCCTTAGTGATGATAGTTATAATAGTGCCTTTAACAATGCCTTAGTGATGATAGTTTGGCGACCTGTGGTGTAATGGTCCACATCTTCGCCTCGCAAGCGAGTGGACCCGGGTTCGATCCCTGGGCAGGGTGAAACTATAGGCAAGTGTCTTTACGCCATTTGCCTCTGTCTACCCAGCAGTAATTGGGGACCTGGATGTTTATCGATGTGTGGATCGTGTTCCGGGGTAATGGTTAGCCAGTGCAGTTGGCGAGTTGTCCGGTCTTGGACTATTCCTTGACAATAGGTCATGCAGCTCGTTAACACAGGGTGTGGTTGTTGTGTTGGTGACAGCTTCTACACCTTAAACACTGGGTCATGCAGCTCGTTAACTCACGGTGTGGTTGTTCTGTTGGTGACAGCTTCTACACCCTAAACACTGGGTCATGCAGCTCGTTAACTCAGGGTGTGGTTGTTGTGTTGGTGACAGCTTCTTCACCTTAAACACTGGGTCATGCAACTCGTTAACTTAGGGTGTGGTCGTTGTGTTGGTGACAGCTTCTACACCTTAAACACTGGGTCATGCAACTCGTTAACTTAGGGTGTGGTTGTTGTGTTGGTGACAGCTTCTACACCCTAAACACTGGGTCATGCAGCTCGTTAACTCAGGGTGTGGTTGTTGTGTTGGCGACAGCTTCTACAACTTAAACACTGGGTCATGCAACTCGTTAACTTAGGGTGTGGTTGTTGTGTTGGCGACAGCTTCTACACCTTCAACACTGGGTCATGCAACTCGTTAACTTAGGGTGTGGTCGTTGTGTTGGTGACAGCTTCTACACCCTAAACACTGGGTCATGCAGCTCGTTAACTCAGGGTGTGGTTGTTGTGTTGGCGACAGCTTCTACACCTTAAACACTGGGTCATGCAACTCGTTAACTTAGGGTGTGGTCGTTGTGTTGGTGACAGCTTCTACACCCTAAACACTGGGTCATGCAACCTGTTAACTCAGGGTGTGGTTAAGTTGTGTTGGCGACAGCTTCTACACCTTAAACACTGGGTCAGTGCAACCTGGGTTAACTTAGGGTGTGGTTGTTGTGTTGGCGACAGCTTCTACACCTTAAACACTGGGTCATGCAGCTCGTTAACTTAGGGTGTGGTTGTTGTGTTGGCGACAGCTTCTACACCTTCAACAAATTCACGTCTAGGTGGCCCTTGGGCCGGCCATCCTCGTATCAATTGTTATAGTGATGATAGTTATAATAATGCCTTTGAGATGAGTTACAATAATGCCTAGGAGATAATACTTATAATTTATAGGTCAAAAGGAAATAACCAACTAGAAATTGTTTTAAATCTTAATACGAAGTTTAGTTTAATTACGAGACGTTGGGATTATGGCGTTGATATTGTTATAACGAATTTGGCTTCTGTTATGTAATGCTCATTATAACAGTTGGTGTAGTTTGACTTTAACGAGAATTACCTCTGTTATGGGATGTAAACTTACACTGTTTAGTTGTGTTGTAATGGTTGTTTCTCTGTTATTACAGTATTGGATTCTGTTGTGAATTATCTTATGAATAACTAAGAAAAGGCGTTACTGTCACCCAGGTGCTGTAGTGTTTTGAATGAATTAAACTGTAATATAGATATTGAGAACATGTGTAATAAGGGCAGTGTTGATATGTGCCAAGTGACAACCTACATAATGTTCATGGTGGCGTGTGACTGATGCTTGTTAATACTGTAATGGTAATTGGTTGGTGGGAGGTGATAGGTCAGAGGTGAGGTAGTTAGCGTGTGAGAGGAGGGGGTTGGGAGGGAGGAGGGTGGAATGTAGAGAGTGTGGGTGGGAGGGGGAAGGTAGAGAGTGTGGGTGGGAGGGGGAAGGTAGAGAGTGTGGGTGGGAGGGGGAAGGTAGAGAGTGTGGGTGGGAGGGGGAAGGAGGAGGAGAAGTAGGATGGGGTGTAGAGTGGGGTGGATGTAGAGGGTGCGCGGAAGGGTGAGAATGCGTGAAGTACTGCCTCCTCCCCTGCTGACACCTGGACAGTATTACTTTTTCTTTTGTCTGTTTAAGTCGAACATGATATTTTACTATTTGGGCAGATGTTAACTGCTGCTCAGTGCTGTTAATCGCAGCCTGCGCTGTTAATCGTTGTCAAAAGCTGTTAATCGCTGCCTGGTGCTGTTAATCGCAGCCCCTGCGCTGTTAACCGCCGCCGTTAACTGCCGTCTGCGCCGTTAACTGCCGCCTGGTGCCGTTAACTGCCGCCCGGTGCCAGCACCGCAGCCTGCGCTGTTAATCGCCGTCTGCGCCGTTAATCGCCGCCTGCGCCGTTAACCGCAGCCCGGTACCGTTAACTGCCGCTCCGGTGCCCGTTAATCGCAGCCCGCGCCGTTAACTGCCGCCTGCGCCGTTAACTGCTGCCTGCGCCGTTAACTGCCGCCTGCGCCGTTAATCGCCGGGCCTGGTGCCGCTTAATCGCAGCCCGCGCCGTTAACCGCCGCCGTTAACTGCCGCTGCGCTGTTAATTGCTGCCCGGGTGCCGTTAACTGCAGCCTGGTGCTGCTAACCGCAGCCCGCGCCGTTAACTGCCGCCTGCGCTGCTAACTGCTGCCTGCGCCGTTAACTGCCGCCTGGTGCTGTTAATCGCAGCCCGGTGCCGTTAACCGCCGCTCGGGCGCTGTTAATTGCTGCTCGCGCCGTTAACTGCAGCCTGCGCCGTTAACTGCCGCCCGGTGCTGTTAACCGCCGCCTGCGCCGTTAACTGCCGCCTGCGCTGCGTTAACCGCCGCCTGGTGCCGTTAACTGCCTGGTGCTGCTAACTGCAGCCCGGTGCTGCTAACTGCCGCCTGCGCCGTTAACTGCTGCCTGCGCCGTTAATCGTTGCCTGGTGCTGTTAACTGCCGCCTGGTGCTGTTAACTGCCGCTTCGGTGCCGTTAACTGCAGCCCGGTGCTGTTAACTGCTGCCTGGTGCTGTTAACTGCTGCCTGGTGCTGTTAACTGCTGCCTGGTGCTGTTAACTGCTGCCTGGTGCTGTTAACTGCTGCCTGGTGCTGTTAACTGCTGCCTGGTGCTGTTAACTGCAGCCTGGTGCTGTTAACTGCTGCTGTTAACTGCTGCCTGGTGCTGTTAATTGCTGCCTGGTGCTGTTAACTGCTGCCTGGTGCTGTTAATCCTCCCCTCATGGTAGTCTCCAGTAGCCAGCTCAGGCACGCACTCTTGCTACACGTGTCAAGTGAGTAACCACACGTAGTATAAAATGCTTCTCTCACAACTGGTTAAACTTTTCCATTTCGTCAGGTGTGTAGGTCAGTGAGGATTGTGGGTCAGTATCTATATATCTGTCTATTTTTCTGCCTGTCCGTCTGTCATCTATCAACAGTTTAACGTCCACAATTATCAACCGATCTTGACAATATTTCCCCAGCTGGTCCGGTTGACATGTCTGAGCCAGTGTACAGCACAGTACCTCAGTCAAGGACAAAGTGGGACCTTTAAAGTCAGAGAGAGGAGAAGTGGTCGATGATACTGAGAAAATAAGCAAAGCATTAAACAGCTACTTCTTATCAGCTTTCACAGAAGAAATTCACGAGGAAATTCCAGAGATGGAACTGATATTTAGGGGAAATGAAGAAGAGAAATTAAACAATATCACTATCAGAAAAGAGGATGTTCTTAAGAAGGTAAATAAATTAAAGAAGACAAAATCCCCAGGGCCGGATGAAATCTTCTCTCGAGTTTTGAAAGAGTGTAAGGAACAGATCAGCGGACCCCTCGTAAATTTATTTACAAAATCATTAGACACGGTAGTTGTGCCAGACTTGTGGAAACAGGCAAAAATAGAGACAGAGCATCAGCGTCAAATTACCGGCCGATTAGTTTGATGTCAATAGTGGGGAAATTTCTTGAATCAATTATAGCAAATAGCATCCGATCGCATTTAGAGAAAAGCAAATTAATCTACGACTCTCAACATGGGTTTACAAAGGGAAAATCTTGTCTTGCAAATCTGCTGACGTTTTTTAGGAAAGTCTTCGAGGTAGCAGATAATGACGAAAATTACGATGTTATTTACTTAGACTTTAGCAAAGCGTTTGACAGAGTACCGCATCAGAGGCTTCTGAGAAAAGTTAAGGCTCATGATATCGAGGGGAAAGTTTTAAATTGGATAAAATCATGGCTCACCGATAGAACACAGAGGGTCAGCGTAGATGGTGTTAAATCTGAGTGGGGCTGTGTAACAAGTAGGGTTCCCCAGGAGTCAGTACTGGGCCCACTCGTGTTCATAATCTACATAAACGATCTAGATACTGGGATCAGCAGTGACATAAGCAAGTTTGCGGATGACACCTTATTAGGGCGGCAGATTAATTCAGGGCAGGATGCAAATGCACTACAGGAAGATCTAAATAAACTGCAGGAGTGGTCTGAAAAATGGCAAATGAAATTCAACACCAGCAAGTGCAGCGTACTTAATATTGGAAGAACAAATACTGTCAATGTATACAGCCTTAACAACATCAACCTAGAGAAGTCGACTTGTGAAAGAGACCTAGGGGTACTTGTAAGCCCGGACCTACGGCCTAGAAAACAGTGCGTTAATGTTCGGAATAAGGCAAACAGAGTATTAGGTTTTATATCTAGAAGTGTAAGTAATAAGAGTGCAACTATATCTTGCGCTAGTCAGGCCGCACCTCGATTATGCGGTTCAGTTCTGGTGCCCTTATTATAGAATGGATATCAATTCACTAGAGTCGGTGCAGCGAAGAATGACGAAAATGATTCCTGGACTTAGAAACCTACCATATCAGGATAGGTTAAAGAAACTTAACTTGCATTCCCTAAAAAGACGAAGAGTGCGGGGAGATATGATAGAAGTATTTAAGTGGGTGAAAAGAATCAATAAAGGAGATATAGATAAAGTTCTTATAATATCTGAGCAGGATAGGACTCGGAGCAACGGATTTAAATTGGTTAAGTTTAGGTTTAGGAGGGAGATAGGAAGGAACTGGTTCACCAATAGGGTGGTGGACGAGTGGAACAAGCTTAGCAACTTTGTAGTAAGTGCTGGAACGCGGGAAAGTTTTAAAAGGAGGCTAGATAGATTCATGGATGATAGAGAGTGGTAGTAACTCTTGACAGGAGCTGCCATGAACAGGCCAACCGGTCTATTGCAGACTCCTTATTTTCTTATGTTATGGCAGTCGAAATTTTTGAAGCGTATCAGTGTGGCGGCGAGCGGTGTTATTATTATTGTTTTTGTGTAAGTAATTTTATTGTTATTGTTGTGTTGTCTTAGTTGTGTTAGTGTCAGTTATTGGTGAAGATATCCAAGTACTACACTACAAGACTCCTGTACTCTTCCTTTTTTCAGCCCGAGAACGAGCCACTGTGAGCCTTGTATCTCTCTCTCTCTCTCTCTCTCTCTCTCTCTTTATCTCGTTTTTCTTTGTATCATTTCATGGTGTCTTTCCTGTCCCGCCTTAATTCGCCTTAGAGCATATCATCATTCTTCACCTCCCGGCACCTCATGGAGTGTTTCGGTTTACGAAAGTGCCCTCTCGGATTTTTTACACCTTCAAGACAAAATGGTTTTAGATTAGGCAAATTTAGATTTAGGCGCGAGATACCACCCCCAGCAGCCACGGCGGGTCTGTTCCTCCCACAATGACCTTACCACCGTCAGCAGCCGTACCTCACACCCCCAGCAGCCACGGCGGGTCTGTTCCTCCCACAATGACCTTACCACCGTCAGCAGCCGTACCTCACACCCCCAGCAGCCACGGCGGGTCTGTTCCTCCCACAATGACCTTACCACCGTCAGCAGCCGTACCTCACACCCCCAGCAGCCACGGCGGGTCTGTTCCGCACAATGACCTACCACCGTCAGCAGCTCCACCACACCCCAGCAGCCACGGCGGGTCCACCTCCCATTAACGACCCACCACTGTCAGCAGGCCTCACTCCCCCAGCAGCCACGGTCTGTTCCTCCCACAATGACCTACCACCGTCAGCAGCCGCACCACCCCCAGCAGCCACGGCGGGTCTGTTCCCACAATGACCCGCCACCGTCAGCAGCCGCAAATTACCCCCCCAGCAGCCACGGCGGGTCTGACCTTACTGCGTGTGAGTCAGCCTGGATGCCGCCTTCTGGAGACTATTGATTCACTGTTACTGTTGGAGGTTACTGAGTCACCACTGCAGGTCAAGGCTGAGTCACCACTGCAGGTCAAGGCTGAGTCACCACTATAGGTCCAGGCTGAGTCATCACTATAGGTCCAGGCTGAGTCACCACTGCAGGTCAAGGCTGAGTCACCACTGCAGGTCAAGGCTGAGTCACCACTGCAGGTCAAGGCTGAGTCACCACTGCAGGTCAAGGCTGAGTCACCACTGCAGGTCCAGGCTGAGTCACCACTGCAGGTCCAGGCTGAGTCACCACTGCAGGTCAGGCTGAGTCACCACTGCAGGTCCAGGCTGAGTCACCACTGCAGGTCCAGGCTGAGTCACCACTGCAGGTCCAGGCTGAGTCACCACTGCAGGTCCAGGCTGAGTCACCACTGCAGGTCCAGGTTGAGTCACCACTGCAGGTCCAGGATGAGTCACCACTACAGGGTGATCAGAAAGTTCCTTGTGCACCTACAGCAATGAACAACTATATACTGTAGTTATTTACCTTGTTCTTCTAATATACATTGTAGGTATAACTAGTTCAGGTACACAGGTAACTAGTTCAGGTACACAGGTAACTAGTTCAGGTACACAGGTAACTAGTTCAGGTACACAGTGTAACTAGTTCAGGTACACAGGTAACTAGTTCAGGTACACAGGTAACTAGTTCAGGTACACAGGTAACTAGTTCAGGTACACAGGTAACTAGTTCAGGTACACATTTAACTAGTTCAGGTACACAGGTAACTAGTTCAGGTACACATTTAACTAGTTCAGGTACACAGGTAACTAGTTCAGGTACAGGTAACTAGTTCAGGTACACATTTAACTAGTTCAGGTACACAGGTAATTAGTTCAGGTACACAGGTAATTATCGGTCGTCCTGTTTACACACACCAGACAGGAGGAAATGTATTGATAAACCAGACTGATGTAGTAGGTCATGTAGACTGGTGTGGGGGAGGTGAGATAACATAATAGGTGAAGCATTAGTGGTGTAGAGGAACACAGGTGTACCACCACCACACCAGGTAACCTGATACTACCCTTCATGGTTTTGTAGAAAGGAGGTGAAAGAAGATTAGAGGTGGGGGCAGGAAGTTATAGTTCGGAAATTAAAGAAATTTAGGAGGAGGTAAGAGGGCAGGCTGACCGCATAGCTAAGCTAATGGTGTGTGGGTTGTGTCATGGGTTAGTTTTGTCTGTCGGTACAGGCACTAGACATCATCATACCTGTATATATGGGTGTTTTAGGCCTTATTTCATATTCCGCCGACCCTACTGGCGGATGCTGGTCTAGGGAGGTTGTCTATTGCCTGGTCGTATAGGTCGAGGGTGGTAATGGACCTTTTGAGATTTGGTAACTTTTGGGAACCATGTATGGTTGTTGTCGTTATCTGGTGGGAGTCTTTGAAGGAGTTCTTGCTCTGATCGTTCTATCTTTTGCCAGACTCTGCTGGCCAGGTTGTGCAGCTGCTGGTTGATGGGTTTTATTCTCAGGTCTCTATGTATCTCGGCTGTGGTTCTGGTGAAGGGATATCTTTCACCTGTGACGAATCTTAGGGCTTCATTTTGGACCACCTGTAATTTTAATATTTGAGTGGTACTCATAGTATGAAGAGGTACTGCTGGGTAAGTTAATATCGGTATGATAAATGATGTCACCAGGCTGAGTTTTATTTTCTCACGAAGCGCTTTAAAGCGGTATAGTTTTCTCAGCTCTCTTCTTGCCTTTTCCTTCCTGGTGTGAGCATGATGGGAGTAACCTGTCAAAGATATATGCAGGCCCAGGAGGGTGCCTCTGCTTTTGTATTCTATCTGGGTTTTGGTTACTAATGGATGGGTTTTCCTTCTGCATAAGAGATCACTGTGATTTGGAGACTGGTTTGGATTTTCCATTGTTTTTCGTAATTATTTACCTTTTCTAATTCCACCTGGCGTTGTCGACCTGTAACGCTCGCGATTTTCCTTGGTGTGTTGTTATTTGAGTGATGTCATCTGCATACAAAATATCTTCGTTACCTATTCCAGTGGGAGGCGGGGTGTCACTTGGTCGTTGTTGTTGGTACCGGTGGTGGCACTACTGGTGGTGGTGGCACTACTGGTGGTGGTGGCACTACTGTTGGCACTGGTGGTGGCACTACTGTTGGCACTGGTGGTGGCACTACTGGTGCTGGTGGCACTACTGTTGGCACTGGTGGTGGCACTACTTGTACTGGTGGTGTTACTACTGGTGGCACTGGTGGTTGTGGCATACTGTTGGTACTGGTGGCACTACGACTGGTGTTGTGACTACTATCTGGGTGACTACGTGGTACTGTGGTTGTGGCTACTGGTGGTACTGGTGGTGGCTACTGGTGGTGGTGGCACTACTGGTGGTACTGGTGGTGGCACTACTGTTGGTACTGGTGGCTACTGGTGGTACTGGTGGTGTCTACTGGTGGTACTGGTGGTGGCACTACTGTTGGTACTGGTGGTGGCACTACTGGTGGTACTGGTGGTTGTGGCACTACTTTGGCACTGGTGGTGCACACTGGGGTACTGGTTGTGGCACTACTTTGGTACTGGTGGTGGCACTACTGGTGGTACTGGTGGTGGCACTACTGGTAGGTGGTTGTGGCACTACTGGTACTGGTGGTGGCACTACTGGTGGTACTGTGGTGGCACTACTGGTGGTACTGGTGGTTGTGGCACTACTTGTTGGTACTGGTGGTGGCACTACTGGTGGTACTGGTGGTTGTGGCTACTGTTGGCACTGGTGGTGGTGGCACTACTGGTGGTACTGGTGGTTGTGGCACTACTGCGGGTGGCACACTGTGGTACTGGTGGTGGCACTACTGGTGGTACTGGTGGTTGTGGCACTACTGTTGGTACTGGTGGTGGCACTACTGTGGTACTGGTGGTTGTGGCACTACTGTTGGCACTGGTGGGTGGCACTACTGTTGGTCACTGTGGTGGTGGCACTACTGGGACTGGTGGTGTGGCACACTGTTGACTGGTGGCACTGGTGTACTGGTGGTTGTGGCACTACTGGTGGCACTGGTGGTGGTCTACTGGTGTGTGGTACACTGGTGGTGGGCACACTCTGAACTGTGGTGGTGGCACTACTGGTACTGGTGGTGGTGCACTACTGGTGGTACTGGTGGTTGTGGCACTACTGTTGGTACTGGTGGTGGCTACTGGTGGTACTGGTGGTTGTGGCACTACTTGTTGGCACTGGTGGTGGTGGCACTACTGGTGGTACTGGTGGTTGTGGCACTACTGTTGGTACTGGTGGGTAGCACTGGTGTACTGGTGGTTGTGGCACTACTGTTGGCACTGGTGGGTGGCACTACTGGTGGTACTGGTGGTGCCTACTGTTGTGCTGGTGGTGGCACTACTGGTGGTACTGGTGGTTGTGGCACTACTGTTGGCACTGGTGGTGGCACTACTGGTGGTACTGGTGGTTGTGGCACTACTGTTGGCACTGGTGGTGGCACTACTGTTGGTACTGGTGGTGGTGGCACTACTGGTGGTACTGGTGGTTGTGGCACTACTGGTGGTACTGGTGGTGGCACTACTGGTGGTACGGTGGTGGCACTACTGTTGCTGGTGGTGCACTGACACACATGGTACTAGTGGTTGTGGCACTACTGTTGGCACTGGTGGTTGGCACTACTGGGTGGTACTGTACTGGTGGCACACTGGTGGTCACTGGTGGTTGTGGCACTACTGTTGGACTGGTGGGTGGCACTACTGTTGGTACTGGTGGTGGCACTACTGGTGGTACTGGTGGTTGTGGCACTACTGTTGGCACTGGTGGTGGTGGCACTACTGGTGGTACTGGTGGTTGTGGCACTACTGTTGGTACTGGTGGTGGCACTACTGGTGGTGGTGGCACTACTGGTGTACTGGTGGTGGCACTACTGGTGGTGTGGCACTACTGTTGCACTAGTGGTGGTGGCACTACTGGTGGTACTGGTGGTAGTGGCACTACTGTTGGTACTGGTGGTGGCACTACTGGTGTACGTGGTTGTGGCACTACTGTTGCTGGTGGTGGCACTACTGGTGGTACTGGTGGTTGTGGCACTACTGTTGCACTGGTGGTGGTGGCACTACTGGTGGTACTGGTGGTTGTGGCACTACTGTTGTACTGGTGGTGGCACTACTGGTGGTGGTGGCACTACTGGTGGTACTGGTGGTGGCACTACTGGTGGTACTAATTGGTGGCACTACCTGTTGGTACTGGTGGTTGTGGCACTACTGTTGGTACTGGTGGTTGTGGCACCGTTGGTACTGGTGGTGTGGCACTACTGGTGGTACTGGTGGTGGCACTACTGTGACTGGTTTGTGGCACTACTGTTGGTACTGGTGGTTGTGGCACTACTGTTGGTACTGGTGGTTTGGCACTACTGTTGGTACTGGTGGTTGTGGCACTACTGTTGGTACTGGTGGTGTGGCACTACTGGTGGTACTGGTGGTTGTGCCTACTGTTGTGCAGTGGTTGTGGCACTACTGGTGTGCTAATTGGTGGCACTACTGGTGGTACTGGTGGTTGTGGCACTACTGTTGGCAACTGGTGGTGGCACTACTGGTGGTACTGGTGGTTGTGGCACTACTGTTAGTGCTGGTGGGTGGCACTACTGGTGTGTGGTTTATGTGGTACTGGTGGTTGTGGCACTACTGTGTACTGGTGGTTGTGGCACTACTGTTGGTACTGGTGGTGCTTACTTCGGTGGTAGTGGCACACTTGGTACTGGTGGTGGCACTACTGGTGGTACTGGTGGTTGTGGCACTATTTGGTACTGGTGGTGGCCGTACTGGTGGCACTACTGGTGGTGGTGCTACTGGTGTGCTGGTGGTGGCACTACTGGTGGTGGTGGCACTACTGTTGGCACTGGTGGTGGTGGCACACTGGTGGTACTGGTGGTAGTGGCACTACTGTTGGTACTGGTGGTGGCACTACTGGTGGTACTGGTGGTTGTGGCACTACTGTTGGTACTGGTTGTGGCACTACTGTTGACGGTGGTGGCACTACTGGTGTACTGGTGGTTGTGGCACTACTGGTGGTACTGGTGGTTGTGGCACCTGGTGCTAGTGGTGGCACTACTGGTGGTACTGGTGGTGGTGGCACTACTGTTGGTACTGGTGGTGGTGGCACTACTGGTGGTACTGGTGGTTGTGGCACTACTGGTACTATTGTTGGCACTACTGTTGGTACTGGTGGTGGCACTACTGTGTTGGCACTGGTGGTGGTGGCACTACACTGTTGGTACTGGTGGTGGCACTACTGTGGTGTACTGGTGGTGGCACTACTGGTGGTTGTGGCACTACTGTTGGTCGGTGGTGGCACTACTGTGGTACTGGTGGTTGTGGCACTACTGTTGGTACTGGTGGTGGTGGCACTACTGGTGGTACTGGTGGTTGTGGCACTACTGTTGGTACTGGTGGTGGCACTACTGGTGGTACTGGTGGTTGTGGCACTACTGTTGGCACTGTGGTGGTGGCACTACTGGTGGTACTGGTGGTTGTGGCACTACTGTTGGTCACTGGTGGTGGCACTACTGGTAGTACTGGTGGTTGTGGACTACTGTTGGCACTGGTGGTGGTGGCACTATGTTTTGGTGGTGGCACTACTGGTGGTACAGTGGTTGTGGCACTACTGTTGGCACTGGTGGTGGTGGCACTACTGGTGGTACTGGTGGTAGTGGCACTACTGTTGGTACTGGTGGTGGCACTACTGTGGTGGTACTGGTGGTTGTGGCACTACTGTTTGTATGGCTGGTGGTGCTACTGGTGGTACTGGTGGTTGTGGCACTATGGGCACTGGTGGTGGTGGCACTACTGGTGGTACTGGTGGTTTGGCACTACTGTTGGTACTGGTGGTGGCACTACTGGTGGTGGGTGGCACTTCACTGGTGGAGCTGCTGGTGGTGGCACTACTGGTGGTACTGGTGGGTGCTGGTGGTACTGGTGGTTGTGGCACTACTGTTGGTACTGGTGGTTGTGGCACTACTGGTGGTACTGTGGTTGTGGCACTACGTGCTGGTGGTGGCACTAGTGGTGGCACTACTGGTGGAGCACTGGTGGTGGCAGGTAGAGCATGGTCATGTTTGGTGTGGTTTATGTCAGGAAAACATCCAATTATATCCTGGTCTCTCCCTCTTATGGTAGGGTGAGGGCAGCATAACAGTGATGGGAGTGGGGTTATGAGGGTGAGGGGTTATGAGGAAGGGGAGGAGGGAGGGTGGGGGGTTATGTGAGGAGGGAGGAGGGAGGGTGAGGGTTGGAAGGAGGAGGGTGGGTGGGGGTTATGAGGGAAGAGGGAGGAGGGAGGGTGGGGGGTTTGGGGAAGGGAGGGTGGGGGTTATGGGAAGGGGAGGGAGGGGTGAGGGGTTATGAGGGAAGGGAGGAGGGAGGGTGGGGGGTTATGAGGAAGGGGAGGAGGGTGGGTGGGGGTTGATGGGGAAGGGGAGGGAGGGTGAGGGGTTATGAGGAAGGGGAGGAGGGTGGGTGAGGGGGTTATGAGGACGCCGTCCACACTGGGTGACAGTCTTATTAATTAAGGCGACACGGCCACTCCCTGCTCCGGTGTGTGTGTGTGTGTGTGTGTGTGTGTGTGTGTGTGTGTGTGCACCATATCATCATGAACAACAAGTATCAGAGGCAGACACTGAGGCCATAAGTCAGCCTCAACAACTTCCTGGCCCCACTGGCTTGTTCTCACAATACTCTACAAGACTTGTACAGTCACTATTTACTATGGTTGTTAGTCTGCCATAGCCAACAACACTGTTACAACGTTGCCTCTACGACCACGCGTTTTACTACCCAACAATGTCTAATACGTCGTCCATGTGAACTATGATGGGGATGGCAGCGTTCTTACTGATGTTCTTTTTTATCTAACCTTACCCCGGGTAATGATGCCTCGCGACTAGTGACTAAAAGTGTTACTTTGACCTCGTCTGAAGGTTAAATGGAGAATGTGTACCAACAACGGTGACCTGGAGGCGGTGACCCTGCTGAGCCGGATTTAAACAAGTTATATATTATTACACTATACCTTAATGACAGACGCGAATGAAATCTGGCATTCCTGACATCAAATTTTGCAACGTAGAATCTGACTTTGTGAAAAAAACCGTGTAAAATGTGACATAATAACTACTGTATTTCCACGCTAACCTGGCCCGTAAGCCACGCCCCTCATCTATAGCTACAAATAGTTGATTGGTTGATAGAAAATGTTAAATATTTGTCGTAAAAGGTCTTGAAATCATTTGCATTTTGATTGTCCAGATATTTAACATCATTTTAGAGAATAACAAGCGCTCAGTCTGTTGTTCCTGACAGTGAGTATAAACGCGCACCCAACCACATCTACCACAGTCTACGTCAGCCTCACCACCACACACCCACCACTGTCCACATCATCACCCACCACTGTCCACATCATCACCCACCACTGTCCACATCATCACCCACCACTGTCCACATCATCACCCACCACTGTCCACATCATCACCCCACTGTCCACATCCTCCCCATCACTTCCCACATCATCACCCACCACTGCCCACATCACCCCACTCCCTCATCACCCACCACTGCCCATCATCACCCACCACTGCCCACATCATCACCCACCACTGCCCACCCCATCATCACCCACCACCACACCACTGCACATCATCACCCCACCTCACATCATCACCACCACTGCCCACATCATCACCCACCACTGCCCACATCATCACCCACCACCCATCTCACACCCACCACTGTCATCATCACCCACCACTGTCCACATCATCACCCCACTGTCCATCATCACCACTGTCCACATCATCACCCACCACTGCCCACATCATCACCCACCACTGTCACATCATCACCCACCACTGCCCACATCATCACCCTACCCACATCATCACCCACCACTGCCCATCATCACCCACCACTGCCCACATCATCACCCACCACTGTCCACATCATCACCCACCACTGTCCATCATCACCCCACTGTCCATCATCCACCACTGCCCACATCATCACCCACCACGCTCCTCCAGCCTCGCCACACCCTCTTATTTCTATACACACATAAAACCCAACACCCATGACTTAGCCACACCCATCCATGCTACACACACACACACACACACATTGCTGCATGTCAACATTCATTCATGGAATCATGAGTGTGAGAGGACTGCACACACCGGTCCTGACTCCTCCCCAGCAGTATTAGGTTTACCATTCCTTCCTTCCTTCCTTCCTTCCTTCCTTCCTTCCTTCCTTCCTTCCTTCCTTCCTTCCTTCCTGCCTATCCTACACACCCTGTGGTAACCCGTGTCTTCAACAGCAGCGTCGCAGTAGTAGTATCACTTGTTTATGAATGAATGGGTATTGGTAGTGTAACGACGGACGTGATAATTGGATAAGTTTGCTGTAGGTCATCTGTTTTCGTAGAGAGAGAAGGGGAAAGAATATAAGAGGTGGAGGAAGGAAATTATAGCTTGGAAATTGAAGAAATGTAGGAGGAGGTAGGAAAGGGTGACAGCTTGTACACCTTAAACAATTTCACGCCTAGGTGGTCCGAGGGCCGGCCATTATTCCAAGAGTTTATGGGAGAACAAGTCCCCCGTCCTCTCTTCATCCTCCTCCTCCTTCCTGACATTCCCTCATTCCTTTCCTCCCCTCTCTCCTTAATCTTCCTTCCCTTATCCTCCACCTTCTTCCTCCCCTCCTCCTCATCTTCCTTCCCTTATCCTCCACCTCCTCCCTCCTCCTCATGCTGATAATACAGATCCTCAGTGTGGGCGTCCCTCAGTGTGGGCGTCCCTCAGTGTGGGCATCCCTCAGTGTGGGCGTCCATCAGTGTGGGCGTCCCTCAGTGTGGGCGTCCATCAGTGTGGGCGTCCATCAGTGTGGGCGTCCATCAGTGTGGGCGTCCCATCAGTATGGGCGTCCCCGTGGGCGTCCTCCGTGGGCGTCCCTCCTGTGGGCGTCCCCTGGTGTGGGCGTCCATCAGTGTGGGCGTCCCAATGGGCGTCTCCAGTGTGGGCGTCCTCGTGTGGGCGTCCCTCAGTGTGGGTGTCCTCAGTGGTGTCCCTAGTGTGGGTGTCCTCAGTGTGGGTGTCCCTCAGTGTGGGCGTCCTCAGTGTGGGCGTCCATCAGTGTGGGCGTCCCTCAGTGTGGGCGTCCTCAGTGTGGGCGTCCATCAGTGTGGGCGTCCATCAGTATGTGCGTCTCAGTGTGGCGTCCCTCAGTGGGCGTCCTCTGTGGGTGTCCTCAGTGTGGGCGTCCTCAGTATGGGCGTCCTCAGTGTGGGCGTCCTCAGTATGGGCGTCCCTCAGGGGCGTTCCTCAGTGTGGGCGTCCTTCAGTATGGGCGTCCCTCAGTATGGGCGACCCTCAGTGGGCGTCCTCGTGTGGGCGTCCTCAGTGTGGTGTCCTCATTCGTGGGTGTCCTCATTGTGGGTGTCCTCATGTATGGGTCCCTCAGTGTGGTCCCTCAGTGTGGGCAACCCTCCAGTGTGGGCGTCCTCAGTATGGGCGTCCTCATTGTGGGTGTCCTCACATGTGGGTGTCCCTCAGTGTGGGCGTCCCTCAGTGTGGGCGTCCTCAGTGTGGGTGTCCCTCATTGTGGTGTCCCTCAGCATGGGCGTCCCTCAGTGTGGGTGTCCTCATTGTGGGTGTCCCTCAGCTATGGGCGTCCCTCATTGTGGGTGTCCCTCAGTATGCGCGTCCCTCAGTATGGGCCCTCATTGTGGGTGTCCCTCAGCATGGGCGTCCCTCAGTGTGGGTGTCCTCAGCATGGGCGTCCCTCAGTGTGGGTGTCCTCATTGTGGGTGTCCTCATTGTGGGTGTCCCTCAGTATGCGCGTCACTCAGTATGGGCGTCCTCAGTGTGGGTGTCCCTCAGTGTGGGTGTCCTCAGCATGGGCGTCCTCAGTGTGGGTGTCCCTCATTGTGGGTGTCCTCATTGTGGGTGTCCTCAGTATTGGCGTCCCTCATTGTGGGTGTCCCTCAGTATGGGCGTCCTCATTGTGGGTGTCCTCAGTATGGGCGTCCCTCATTGTGGGTGTCCCTCAGTATGGGCGTCCTCATTGGGGTGTCCAGTATGGGCGTCCTCATTGTGGGTGTCCCTCAGTATGGCGTCCCTCATTGTGGGTGTCCCTCAATGTGACCCTCAGTATGCGCGTCCTCAGTATGGGCGTCCCTCATTGTGGGTGTCCTCAGTATGGGCGTCCTCATTGTGGGTGTCCTCAGTATGGGCGTCCTCATTGTGGGTGTCCCTCAGTATGGGCGTCCTCATTGGGTGTCCTCATGGGCGTCCTCATTGTGGGTGTCTCTCAGTATGGGCGTCCCCTCATTGTGGGTGTCTCAGTATGGGCGTCCTCATTGTGGGTGTCCCTCAGTATGGGCGTCCTCATTGTGGGTGTCCCTCAGTATGGGCGTCCTCAGTGTGGGTGTCCCTCAGTATGGGTGACCCTCATTGTGGGTGACCCCTCATTGTGGGTGTCTCTCAGTATGGGCGACCCTCATTGTGAGGTGTCCCTCAGTATGGGTGTCCCTCATTGTGGGTGTCCCTCAGTATGGGCGTCCCTCATTGTGGGTGTCCCTAGTGGGCGTCCCTCATTGTGGGTGTCCCTCAATGGGCGTCCTCAGTGTGGGTGTCCTCAGTGTGGGTGTCCTCAGTATGGGCGTCCTCATTGTGGGTGTCCCTCAGTAGCTGGCTCTCATTGTGGGTGTCCCTCAGTATGGGCGTCCCTCAATGTGGGTGTCCTCAGTATGGGTGACCCTCAGTATGCGTCCCTCAGTATGGGCGTCCCTCATTGTGGGTGTCCCTCAGTATGGGTGACCCTCATTGTGGGTGTCCTCAGTATGGGTGACCCTCATTGTGGGTGTCCCTCAGTATGGGCGTCCTCATTGTGGGTGTCCTCAGTATGGGTGACCCTCGTGGGTGTCCTCAGTATGGGTGACCCTCATTGTGGGTGTCCCTCAGTATGGGCGTCCTCATTGTGGGTGTCCTCAGTATGGGCGTCCTCATTGTGGGTGTCCCTCAGTATGGGCGACCCTTAGTGTGGGTGTCCCTCAGTATGGGCGTCCTCATTTTGGGTGTCCTCAGTATGGGTGACCCTCAGTATGCGCGTCCTCAGTATGGGCGTCCTCATTGTGGGTGTCCCTCAGTATGGGTGTCCCTCATTGTGGGTGTCCTTCAGTATGGGTGACCCTCATTGTGGGTGTCCCTCAGTGGTCTGACCCTCATTGTGGGTGTCCCTCAGTATGGTCGTCCCTCATTGTGGGTGTCCTCAGTATGGGCGTCCCTCATTGTGGGTGTCCTCAGTGGGTGACCCTCATTGTGGGTGTCCTCAGTATGGGCGACCCTTAGTGGGTGTCCTCAGTATGGGCGTCCCTCAGTGTGGGTGTCCCTCAGTATGGGCGTCCTCAGTGTGGGTGTCCCTCAGTATGGGCGTCCTCATTGTGGGTATCCTCAGTATGGGCGTCCCTCAGTGTGGGTGTCCCTCAGGCGTCCTCATTGTGGGTATCCTCAGTACGGGCGTCCTCAGTGTGGGTGTCCTCAGTATGGGCGTCCCTCATTGTGGTATCCTCAGTATGGGCGTCCCTCAGTGTGGGTGTCCCTCAGTATGGGCGTCCTCATTGTGGGTATCCTCAGTATGGGCGTCCCTCAGTGTGGGTGTCCTCAGTATGGGCGACCCTCATTGTGGGTATCCTCAGTGTGGGCGTCCTTAGTGTGGGTGTCCTCAGTATGGGCGTCCTCATTGTGGGTATCCTCATTATGGGCGTCCCTCAGTGTGGGTGTCCTCAGTATGGGAGTCCCTCAGTGTGGAGTGCCCTCAGTATGGGCGTCCCTCATTGTGGGTGTCCCTCAGTATGGGCGTCCTCATTGTGGGTGTCCCTCAGCATGGGCGTCCCTCATTGTGGGTATCCCTCAGTATGGGCGTCCTCAGTGTGGGTGTCCTCAGTATGGGCGTCCTCATTGTGGGTGTCCTCAGTATGGGCGTCCTCATTGTGGGTGTCCCTCAACATGGGCGTCCCTCAGTGTTGGTGTCCCTCAGTATGGGCGTCCCTCATTGTGGGTGTCCCTCAGTATGGGCGACCCTCATTGTGGGTATCCCTCAGCATGGGCGTCCCTCAGTGTTGGTGTCCCTCAGTATGGGCGTCCCTCAGTGTGGGTGTCCTCAGTATGGGCGTCCCTCATTGTGGGTGTCTCAGTATGGGCGTCTCTCAGTGTGGGTGTCCTCAGTATGGGCGTCCCTCATTGTGGGTGTCCTCAGTATGGGCGACCCTTAGTGTTGGTGTCCTCAGTATGGGCGTCCTCAGTGTGGGTGTCCCTCAGTGTGGGTGTCCCTCAGTATGGGCGTCCCTCATTGTGGGTGTCCTCAGTATGGGCGTCCCTCAGCATGGGCGTCCCTCATGGGCGTCCCTAGTGTGGGTGTCCCTCAGTGTGGGTATCCCTCAGTATGGGCGTCCCTCAGTGTGGGTGTCCCTCAGTATGGGCGGCCCCTCAGTATGGGTAACCCTCAGCATGGGCGTCCTCATTGTGGGTGTCCCTCATTGTGGGTGTCCTCAGTATGGGTGACCCTCAGCATGGGCGTCCCTCAGTGTGGGTGTCCCTCAGTATGGGCGGCCCTCAGTATGGGTAACCCTCAGCATGGGCGTCCTCATTGTGGGTGTCCTCATTGTGGGTGTCCTCAGTATGGGTGACCCTCAGCATGGGCGTCCCTCATTGTGGGTGTCCTCATTGTGGGTCTCAGTATGGTGTCCTCAGTATGGGTAACCCTCAGCATGGGCGTCATTGTGGGTGTCCCTCAGTGTGGGCGTCCCTCATTGTGGTGTCCTCAGTATGGGTAACCCTCAGCATGGGCGTCCTCATTGTGGGTGTCCTCAGTATGGGTAACCCTCAGCATGGGCGTCCCTCATTGTGGGTGTCCCTCAGTGTGGACGTCCCTCATTATCGTCCTCAGTATGGGCGTCCCGTGTGGGTGTCCTCAGTATGGGCGTCCTCATTGTGGGTGTCCCTCGCATGGGCGTCCCTCAGTGTTGGTGTCCCTCGGTATGGGCGTCCCTCATTGTGGGTGTCCCTCAGTATGGGCGACCCTCATTGTGGGTATCCTCAGCATGGGCGTCCTCAGTGTTGGTGTCCTCAGTATGGGCGTCCCTCAGTGTGGGTGTCCTCAGTATGGGCGTCCTCAGTGTGGGTGTCCTCAGTGTGGGCGTCCCTCATTGTGGTGTCCTCAGTATGGGCGACCCTTAGTGTGGGTGTCCTCAGTATGGGCGTCCCTCAGTGTGGGTGTCCTCAATATGGGTTTCCTCAGTGTGGGTGTCCCTCAGTATGGGCGTCCCTCAGTATGGGCGTCCCTCATTGTGGGTGTCCTCAGTATGGGCGTCCTCAGTATGGGCGTCCCTCAGTATGGGCGTCTCAGTGTGGGCTTCCTCAGTGTGGGCGTCCTCAGTGTGGGCCCTCCCTCAGTGTGGGCGTCCCTCAGTGGGCGTCCTCAGTATGGGCGTCTCTCGTGCGGGCGACACACAGTGTGGGCGTCCTCAGTGTGGGCGTCCCTCAGTGTGGGTGTCCTGTGTGGGTGTCCTCATTGTGGGTGTCCCTCAGTGTGGGTGTCCTCAGTATGGGCGACCCTTGGTGTCCCTCGTGGGCGTCCCTCAGTATGGGCGTCCGTCAGTATGGGCGTCCTCAGTGTGGGTATCCTCAGTATGGGCGTCCTCATTGTGGGTGTCCTCAGTATGGGCGTCCCTCAGTGTGGGTGTCCCTCAGTATGGGCGTCCCTCATTGTGGGTGTCCCTCAGTATGGGCGTCCCTCAGTGTGGTGTCCTCAGTATGGGCGTCCTCAGTGTGGGTGTCCCTCAGTAGGCGTCCTCAGTGTGGGTGTCCCTCAGTATGGGCGTCCCTCAGTGTGGTGTCCTCAGTATGGGCGTCCTCAGTGTGGGTGTCCTCAGTATGGGCGTCCCTCAGTGTGGGTGTCCTCAGTATGGGCGTCCCTCAGTGTGGGTGTCCCTCAGTATGGGCGTCCTCAGTGTGGGCGTCCCTCAGTATGGGCGTCCCTCAGTGTGGGTGTCCTCAGTATGGGCGTCCTCAGTGTGGGTATCCTCAGTATGGTCCTCATTGTGGGTGTCCCTCAGTATGGGCGTCCTCAGTGTGGGCGTCTCAGTATGGGTGACCCTCAATCCTCAGCATGGGCGTCCTCAGTGTGGGTGTCCTCAGTGTGGGTATCCTCAGTATGGGCGTCCCTCAGTGTGGGTGTCCCTCAATGGGCGGCCCTCAGTATGGTAACCCTCAGTATGGGTAACCCTCAGCATGGGCGTCCCTCATTGTGGGTGTCCTCAGTGTGGGTGACCCTCAGTGTGGGTGTCCTCAGTATGGGCGTCTCATTGTGGGTGTCCCTCAGTATGGGAACCCTCACATGGTCCCTCATTGTGGGTGTCCTCAGTATGGGTAACCCTCATGGGCGTCCTCATTGTGGTGTCCTCAGTATGGGTAACCCTCAGCATGGGCGTCCTCATTGTGGGTGTCCTCAGTATGGGTAACCCTCAGCATGGGCGTCCTCATTGTGGGTGTCCCTCAGTATGGGTAACCCTCAGCATGGGCGTCCCTCATTGTGGGTGTCCTCAGTATGGGTAACCCTCAGCATGGGCGTCCCTCATGGTGTCCCTCAGTATGGGTAACCCTCAGCATGG
Organism: Homarus americanus; assembly: GCF_018991925.1. NCBI lineage: Eukaryota > Metazoa > Arthropoda > Malacostraca > Decapoda > Nephropidae > Homarus > Homarus americanus. The sequence continues at coordinate 111,866 of NW_024724578.1, forward strand.
GCGTCCCCTCATTGTGGGTGTCCCTCAGTGTGGGCGTCCCTCATTGTGGGCGTCCCTCATTGTGGGTGTCCCTCAGTATGGGTGACCCTCATTACGGGCGGTTTACTTATATTTGTATCGTGTAAGTTTTTTTAGTTACCTGTACTGCCCCTTACTGTACCTGTACTGTACCTGTACTGTACTGTCCTGCTGTACTGCCCCTTACTGTACCTGTACTGTACTGTCCCTGTACTGTGCCCTTACTGTACCTGTACTGTACTATACCTGTACTGTACTGTCCCTGTACTATACCTGTACAGTACTGCCACTTACTGTACCTGTATGTGTAATTATCTTCCATACCTGTAACTAATTAATTTCACCTGTACAATCCCTCAAAAAACGTATCTTCACGGAGCTGATCGATGAGTCTCAGAATGAACACTGACTCCTATTGTCTCGGTATGGTTGTCATAATCCTTCGTCCGTTGTCATATTGTCTCACATAATTATTTTTGGAGGGAACACACCTGTATTTATAATTATTTACTGTAATTACCTTTATATTTGTAATTATTTGACCTGTATGTAAATTATCGGTATGGGAATAATGGTGAAGTCGAAACGTGTGAGGAGAGAAGTACAGGTGGGTCGTTATACCTGTGTGTGAGACCAGAAGCCTGGCCACCTGAGGGACCACCGAGTCCCTCTCTCTCTCTCTCTCTCTCTCTCTCTCTCTCTCTCTCTCTCTCTCTCTCTCTCTCTCTCTCTCTCTCTCTCTCTCTCTCTCTCTCTCTCTCTCTCTCTCTCTCTCTCTCTCTCTCTCTCTCTCTCTCTCTCTCTCTCTCTCTCTCTCTCTCTCTCTCTCTCTCTCTCTCTCTCTCTCTCTCTCTCTCTCTCTCTCTCTCTCTCTCTCTCTCTCTCTCTCTCTCTCTCTCTCTCTCTCTCTCTCTCTCTCTCTCTCTCTCTCTCTCTCTCTCTCTCTCTCTCTCTCTCTCTCTCTCTCTCTCTCTCTCTCTCTCTCTCTCTCTCTCTCTCTCTCTCTCTCTCAGGTGTGGTGACGTGTAAGAAGTGTGGTGACAGGTGTAGGGGAAGTGTGGTGACAGGTGTAGGGGAAATGTGGTGACAGGTGTAGGGAAGGTGTGAGTGACAGATGTAGGGAAGGTGTGAGTGACAGATGTAGGGAAGGTGTGAGTGACAGGTGTAGGGGAAGTGTGGTGACAGGTGTAGGGGAAGTTTGGTGACAGGTGTAGGTGAACATAAGAAAATAAGGAGTCTGCAATAGGCCGGTTGGCCTGTGCATGGCAGCTCCTGTCGAGAGTTACTACCACTCTCTATCATCCATGAATCTATCTAGCCTCCTTTTAAAACTTTCCAGAGTTCCCTTACTACAAAGTTGCTAAGCTTGTTCCACTCGTCCACCACCCTATTTGTAGTTCCTTCCTATCTCCCTTCTGAACCTAAACTTATCCAACTTAAATCCGTTGTTATTAGTCCTATCCTGCTCGGATATTATAAGAACTTTATCTATATCGCCTTTGTTGATTCCTTTCACCCACTTAAATACTTCTATCATATCTCCCCGCACTCTTCGTTTTTCTAGGGAATGCAAGTTAAGTTTCTTTAACCTATCTTGATATGGAAGGTTTCTAAGTCCCGGAATCATTTTCGTCATTCTTCGCTGCACCGACTCCAGTGAATTGATATCCATTCTTTAATAGGGGCACCAGAACTGAACCGCATAATCGAGGTGCGGCCTAACTAGCGCAAGATATAGTTGCAATAAGACCTCTGCACTCTTATTACTTACACTTCTAGATATAAAACCTAATACTCTGTTTGCCTTATTTCAAACATTAACGCACTGGTTTCTAGGCCTTAGGTCCGGGCTTACAGATACCCCTAGGTCTCTTTCACAAGTCGACTTCTCTAGGTTGATGTTGTTAAGGCTGTATACATTATCAGTATTTGTTCTTCCAATATTAAGTAGGCTGCACTTGCCGGTGTTGAATTTCATTTGCCATTTTTCAGACCACCCCTGCAGTTTATTTAAATCTCCTGTAGTGCATTTGCATCCTGCCCTGAATTAATCTACCGCCCTATTTTGGTGTCATCCGCAAACTTGCTTATGTCACTGCTGATCCCAGTATCTTGATCGTTTATGTAGATTATGAACAAGAGTGGGCCCAGTACTGACCCCTGGGGAACCCCACTGGTTACACAGCCCCAGGTGTGGGGGTGTGGTGACAGGTGTAGACAGGTGTAGGGGAGGTGTGGTGACAGGTGTAGGGGAGGTGTGGTGACAGATGTAGGGAAGGTGTGGTGACAAGTGTAGGGAGGTCCAACAAGGTATGGTGGAGATAACAGGTGACCTGGATCACCTGAGCCAACACACGCCATCACGGCTCCTCCCCATACTGTCTAGACGGTGACCTCGTGTGTGTGTGTGTCAGGGACAATTATACCATGGCCCATTATAACCCCCGCCCTACCTCCATACCTACACACAGCCACCTCACTATACCAACATGTGTGTACACGATGTGGGGTGTGGTGTGGTAGTAGAGTGTGGTGTGAGGGTAGTGGGGTGTGGTGTGAGGTAGTAGAGTGTGGTGTGAGGGTAGTAGGGTGTGGTGTGAGGGTAGGTGGTTGAGGGGTAGTGGGGTGTGGTGTGAGGGGTACTAGGGTGTGGTGTGGTAGTGGGTGTGGTGTGGGGGTGGTGGTTGTGGTGTGGGGTGGTAAGTGTGGTGTGGTGGTGGGGGTGTGTGGGGTGTGGGGTGTGGGGTGTGGTGTGGTGGGGTGTGGTGTGGTGGTGGGGTGTGGTTGGTAGTAGGGTGTGGTGTGGTAGTAGAGTGTGGTGTGAGGGTAGTAGAGTGTGGTGTGAGGGTAGTAGGGTGTGGTGTGAGGGTAGTAGGGTGTGAGGGTAGTAGGGTGTGGTGTGAGGGTACTAGGGTGTGGTGTGGTGTGTGTGGGGTGGTGTGTGTGTGGTGTGTGTGGTGTGGTGTGGTGTGGTGTGGTGTGAGGGTGGTAGTGTGGTGAGGGTAGTGGGGCGTGGTGTGGTAGTAGAGTGTGGTGTGGGAGGTAGGGGTGTGGTGTGAGGGTGGTGGGGTGTGGGTGGGTGTGGTGAGGTGTGGTGTAGGGTGTGGTGTGGTGTGTGGGGTGTGGTGTGAGGTAGTAGGGTTTGGTGTGAGGGGTAGTGGTGTGTGGTGTGGTGGGGTGGGGGTGTGTGGTGTGTGGTGTGGGTGTGGTAGTAGAGTGTGGTGTGGGGTGTAGGGGTGTGGTGTGGGGTGTGGGGTGGTGGTGTGGTGTGGGGTAGTGTGGTGTGGGGTGAGGGTAGGGGTGTGGGTGTGTGGGGTAGTAGGGTGTGGTGTGGTGGTGTGGGTGTGGTGTGGGGTAGTAGTGTGGTGTGGGTAGTGGTGGTAGAGGTGTGGTGGTAGTGTGGTGTGAGGGTAGTAGGTGTGGTGTGGTGGTAGTGTGGTGTGAGGGTAGTAGGGTGTGGTGTGGTAGTGGGTGTGAGGGGTAGTGGGGTGTAGGTGTGGTGTGAGGGTAGTAGGGTGTGGTGTGAGGGTAGTAGGGGTGTGGTGTGAGGGTAGTGTGGGGTGTGGTGTGGTGGTAGTAGTGGTGGTGGTGTAGAGGGTAGTGGGGTGTGAGTGGGTGTGGTGTGGGGTGTGGGGTGTGGTGTGGTGGTAGGGGTGTGGTGTGGGGTAGGTAGAGTGTGTGGTGTGGGGGTAGTGGTGTGAGGGGTGTGGTGTGAGGGTAGGTAGGGTAGGGTGGTGTGGGGTAGTAGGGTGTGGTGTGGGGTGTAGGGTGTGGTGTGGTAGTAGGGTGTGGTGTGAGGGTAGTAGGGTGTGGTGTGGTGTGTGAGGTGTGGTGTGGTGTGTGTGAGTGTGTGGTGTGGTGTGGTAGTAGGTGTGGTGTGAGTAGTAGGGTGTGGTGTGGGGTAGTAGGGTGTGTGGTGTGAGGGTAGTGGGGTGTGGTGTGGGGTAGTAGGTGTGGTGTGGGGGAGTAGTAGGGGTGTGTGTGGGGTAGTGGTGGTGTGGTGTGTGGTGTGTGGTGTGTGGTGTCAGGGTGTAGAGTGTGGTGTGAGGGTAGTAGGGTGTGGTGTGGGGTAGTAGGGTGTGGTGTGTAGGGTGTGGGGTGTGGTGTGAGGGTGGTGGGTGGTGGTGTGGTGTGGGGTGGTGGTGTGGGTGTGGTAGGTGGGTGTGAGGGGGGTAGGTGTGGTGTGGGGTAGTGAGGGTTGGGGTGTGGGAGGGTAGTAGGTGTGGTGTGAGGGTAGTGGGGTGTGGTGTGAGGGGTGAGTGTGGTGTGAGGGTAAGTGAGTGTGGTGTGGGTAGTAGAGTGTGGTGTGAGGGTAGTAGAGTGTGGTGTAAAGGTAGTAGAGTGTGGTGTGAGGGTAGTAGAGTGTGGTGTAAAGGTAGTAGAGTGTGGTGTGAGGGTAGTAGGGTGTGGTGTAACGTCTGATAGTGGTGGATTGGGTGCTGGAAGGGTGTGGTGGTTGGGGAGGGAGAGAGAGACACACTCCATACAATACCTGTTTTAGTAATATTGTCCCACCCACAACCCCCCGTCTATCCTAAACGGAAAAAAATATCACACTGACTTTGAGAAACTTTCCCATTTAGTTTTTTCCCGCCAGCCTGGGATATTTTTGTTATTTTTCCCAGGACGAACATCACAGCGTAATTATCTTTGCTCCGTCACCTGGAAAAAAAATTGCTTTCATCTCGTGGGGGGGAATTTTTTGGTGATAAATAATATAGCAACGAGTACTGGTGATCGCCCCTCATTCTTTCCCCTTCATACTTTCCCCCCTCATTTTTTCCCCTCATTCTTTCGCCCCTCAATCTTTCCCTCTAATCTTTTTCCTCATTGTTTCCCCACTTTTCCTCCTCATACTTTCCCCCCACGTTTCCTCATTGCTTCCCTCATTCTTCCCTCATTCTTTCCTCCTCATTCTTTCTCCCCCATTGCTTCCTCATTGTTTCCCTCATTCCCCCTCATTCTTTTCCCCTCCCATTCTTTCCTCCCTCATTCTTTTCCCTCATTCTTTCGCCCTTATTCTTTCCCCTCACCTTTCCCTCACTCTCAACACCCCCATTCTTTCTTTTCCCCCTCATTTTCCCCTCATTCTTTTCCCCTCATACTTTTCCCCTATTCTTCCCCTACTTTCCCCTCCTATTCTTTCCCCCACTTTCCCCATTCTTCCTCCCTCATTCTTTCCCCCTCATTCTTTCCCCATTCTTCCCCCTCATTCTTTCCCCCTTATTCTTTTCCCCTCACTTTCCCCCCACTCTTCCCCTTCATTCTTCCCCCCCATTCTTTCCCTCACTTTTCCTTACTCTTTTCACCCCCCTCATTCTTCTCCCTTTTTCTTAACCCCCACTTCTTCCCCTAATTTTTTCTCTCACTCTCTCACTCTTTCCCCATCACTCTTTCTCCCTAATTCTTTTTCCCACACTCTTTTCACCCCAAGCATTCTTTTTCCCTCATTCTTCCCCATCACTCTTTCCCCTCATTCTTCTCCTCTCACTCTTTCCCTCTCACTCTTCCCCTCACTCTTCCCTCACCTTTTCCCCCATTCTTTCCCCATTCTTTTCCAATTTTCCCACTTTACCCCCCCTCACTCTCTCCCTCCCCACCTCCTTTTCCTCATTATTTCCCCCATTCTCTTTTCCTCCCTCCTCCTCCATCTCTTCTTCCAAGAATGGTATTTAGTTATATTATCTCAACAAAATCATAATTGTTTTCTTTACCAAATACAATACAATACAATACAATACAATACAATACAATACAATCACGTAATTACGATAGTCTTAACTATATTAGCGCGATTTTCATCTCCATTTTATCGTAGTTTGAGTTGGATGTCTGCTCCAGTGTGTGTAATAATAATAAACGGTTTATTAATAGAGTTGCAGTCGGTGGCTGAAAATATACAGACTTACATGTGATTTAGACATAATGATATAATATGCGTTGAATACATTTACTGGGCTGTACAGTACATAAATCAGGAGTTGTTTATTATTTTAACAATAGATGGGATGGTGCTGTTCTTATATCTATCGGTGCAGGCTCTTATGGGCTGAATTTTGTTGTAGTGGCGGACTGCGCGAGTTGGGGGGCGGGGGTGGGTGGGTGTGTGTGTGTGTGTGTGTGTGTGTGTGTGTGTGTGTGTGTGTGTGTGTGTGTGTGTCACTGCGGCCACACACATTGCATCAGACCCATCTTATGTTTAGCTGCTACTGGTGACCTAGAGAGAGAGAGAGAGAGAGAGAGAGAGAGAGAGAGAGGAATATTAGCTCAAGCATTCTCCTTCAGATCATCTTGTAGGGTGAAGTGAGTGACCTGACTCATGGGTTGTAAGGTAATGGTGAAGTTAACCTAACCTAACCTAACCTGACTCCTTTGTACATGGTGAGGTTACCGAGGGTCCCTGAACCAGGCTCACTGTGGGATCTCTCTGGCCTTGCACGACAGAAAAACGACCGCTAAGAGGAGGTGGGTGAGGGTGCGTCCTGTCTTGAGCTCCGCCGGCAGTGTGTGACAGGGTACGCCAGGCGCCTAGTAGATAACTGGTCAAAAGAGCTCCTCCACTGGTAACATCCTCAACACAAAACTAAGATAACATGTTTTGGGATCCAGTCCTGATGATCCCATTGCTATTTAGACAGATTTTGGACGCTTAACCTTGCTGTCTGTCCACCTTGACTGCCTGTCCGCCCTGGCTGCCTGTCCGCCCTGGCTGCCTGTCCGCCTGTCCGCCGTGACTGCCTGTCCGCCCTGGCTGCCTGTCCGCCCTGACTGCCTGTCCGCCCTGACTGCCTGTCCGCCCTGACTGCCTGTCCACCCTGTCTGCCTGTCCACCCTGTCTGCCTGTGTTTTGTTACGGACGTTGGATATGAAGACACCTTATTAATAGAGACTGTGTTGGGTGATGGGCTACAGATTGCCCTGTGTCCCGCACTAGTAATGTGACGATTATTAGTCCAGTCACACGTAATGTTTCCGTTCAGTAACTTGAGAGGTATTTTATGACCCACTTGACCTTCGCTATGTTGTATCATGAACAGTAAGGTAAAGTGTGTTAGTCACATCTCTCCTGTGTTATGTTATGGCTCCCACTGGTCTAAGAAATTCACGAAATGTGTTTTAATGATCAGTTACTTGTGAGGGTGTCATGAGTCAAGCTGACATATAGTAACCATTTGAGTCATTTATGCCCTACCCTACCCTACCATACCCTACCATACCCTGATATTAGGAGTAGTTGGTGACCATATAACAGCTGCACAACACGTACTTTGTCTTTTAGTTAACAGGAATAATAACTGGCTGTGTTAGGCAGATGTGTGAAGTGTTTACCGGGGAGAGGCTGGCTGGCTGGCTGCTGGTGTTACAAGAATTACCTGGTTTAATATTGTTCCTGTATAATATGTCGAGTATATATCTTTAGTTCTTGTTGCTGGTTTTTGCTTTGTAAGTTATTCTTGGTGGTGGATAGTGATGTATCCCGGCAGTGGTGTGACACTACTGTGGCCGAGACACAACAGCAGAATGCACTATGGCGTGTAGTCATGCAGCACTGCGCCAAGGTTATGGGAAACTGTCTAGATCCCCGCACGGCTGCACACCGCTCTAATATAGAGGTGACAGGGGCGGGAAACACCAGTATTTTCAGTAGTAGGGGAGCCGCCGCCCGCTGTCTCTAACAAAGACCCGGGGGCGACTCTCTTGTACCAAGACTGGCTGGTTGGTTAATGATGATGAGGTGATAATAAGGCGGCGGGGAAGGTGAAGCTGCCAGCCCCACCCACCACTGTGTCTCGCCAGCTGTGTGTGTGTGTCGGTAATTATACACTTGAGTTATTACTGCAGGCGTTATACTGTTCTCGGGGTAGCTGTTTGATGTTTATAACAGTAATACAGTAACGCGGCGCAGGAGAGTTATATATCGTTAGTCATTTGTCTTGTCATCATGATCTAGATAATACTACACGACTTAACGTAAACACTGCATGATTGGCACCTGTCGGCTCACAGCGATAATAACAGGTACTGGTAATAACATCAGGTGAATAATAAACTACCTGGCAGGTGCATGATGAGGCCACGCGTCTCTCAGGCAAATCTCCCTCATTATACCTGGATAAGCTATGAGAGGGTCCAGGCTGTCACTAGGGCTGCGACTGCTGACTTGGGTGATGTTAAGGCTGCCCGTCCTAATGTTGAGGCTCCCCGTCCTAATGTTGAGGCTCCCCGTCCTAATGTTGAGGCTCCCCGTCCTAATGTTGAGGCTCCCCGTCCTAATGTTGAGGCTCCCCGTCCTAATGTAAAGGCTCCCCGTCCTAATGTGAGGCTCCCCGTCCTAATGTAGGCTCCCCGTCTAATGTAAGGCTCCCCGTCCTAATTTGAGGCTCCCGTCCTAATGTAAAGCTCCCCGTCCTAATGTTGAGGCTCCCCGTCCTAATGTTGAGGCTCCCCGTCCTAATGTTGAGAGCTCCCCGTCTAATGTAAAGGCTCCCGTCCTAATGTTAGAGCTCTCCCCGTCCTAATGTTGAGACTCCGTCCTAATGTTGAGGCTCCCCGTCTAATGTTAGGACCCGTCCCTAATGTAAACTCCCCGTCTAATGTTGCTCCGTCCTATGTTGAGAGCTCCCGTCTATGTGGGAACCCCTTCTATGTAAACCCGTCTCAATATAAAAAGGCTCCCCGTCCCAATATTGAGCTCCCCGTCCTAATGTTGAGGCTCCCGTCATCTTGAGGCTCCCCGTCCTAATGTTGAGGCTCCCCGTCCTAATGTTGAGGCTCCCCGTCCTATGTTGAGGGCTCCCCGTCCATGTTGAGGCTCCCCGTCCTATATTTGAGGCTCCCCGTCCTAATGTTGAGGCTCCCCGTCCTAATAAGGCTCCCCGTCCTAATGTAAAGAGCTCCCCGTCCCTAATGTAAATGCTCCATCCTAATGTTGAGCTCCCCGTCCTAATGTAAAATCGTCCCAATGTAAAGGCTCCCCGTCTAATGTTGAGGCTCCCGTCTAATGTTGAGGCTCCCGTCTAATCTAAGCTCCCGTCCTAATGTAAAGGCTCCCCGTCTAATGTTGAGGCTCCCCGTCTAATGTTGAGGCTCCCGTCCTAATGTGAGGCTCCCCGTCCTAATGGAAGCTCCCGTCCTATGTTGAGCTCCCCGTCCCTAATGTAAAAGCTCCGTCCCTATGTTAGAAGCTCCCCGTCCTGTATGAAACTCCCCGTCCTAATGTTGAAGCTCCCCGTCCTAATGTTGAGAGCTCCCCGTCCTATGTGAGCTCCCGTCCTAATGTAAAGAGCTCCCCGTCCTAATGTTGAGCTCCCCCGTCCTAATGTGAGAGCTCCCCCGTCCTAATATTTGAGAGCTCCCCGTCCTAATTTTGAGGCTCCCGTCCTATGTAAGGCTCCCGTCTAATATTTAGAGCTCCCCGTCCTAATGTAAAGAGCTCCCCCGTCCTAATGTTGAGGCTCCCCGTCCCCTGTGTAGAGCTCCCCGTCCTAATGTAAAAGCTCCCCGTCCCTGTTATTGAGCTCGTCCTAATGTTGTGCTTCCTTCTCCAAATTCCCTGTCCTTTCCCTCCCCCTGACCTCCTCCCCTCCCCATACCTCTCCCTTCCCCCTGACCACCTCCTCCCCTCCCCCCTGATTACCTCCTCCCCTCCCCCCACCTCCTCCCCTCCCCCTGACCACCTCCTCCCCTCCCCCCCTGACCACCTCCTCCCCCCCCCAGCCACCTCCTCCCCTCCCCCCCCCAGCCACCTCCTCCCCTCCCCCCAGCCACCTCCTCCCCTCCCCCTGACCACCTCCTCCTCCCCCACATGCCCTCCTCCCTCCCCCCCTGACCACCTCCTCCCCTCCCCCTGACCACCTCCTCCCTCCCCCCAGCCACACCTCCTCCCCTCCCCCTGCACCTCTCCCCTCCCCAGCCACCTCCTCCCTCCCCCCCTGACCACCTCCTCCCCCCCCAACCACCTCCTCCCCTCCCCCCTGACCACCTCCTCCCCTCCCCCCCCCACCTTCTCCCCCTCCCCAGCCCTCCTCCCCTCCCCCCTGACCCTCCTCCCCTCCCCCTCAGCCACCTCCTCCCCTCCCCCTGACCCTCTCCCTCCCCCCCAACCCTCCTCCCCTGACCACCTCCCCTCCCCTCCCCAGCCTCTCCCCTCCCAGCCCTCCTCCCCTCCCCCTGACCTCCTCCCTCACAACCCTCCTCCCCTCCCCCCAGCCCTCCCTCCCCTCCCCCCCTGACCACCTCCTCCCCTCCCCCCAGCCCACCTCCTCCCCTCCCCTAACCCTCCTCCCCTCCCCTGACCACCTCCTCCCTCCCCCTAGCCTCCTCCCTCCCCTGACCCCTCCTCCCCTCCCCCCCACCCTCCCTCCCCTCCCCCCCCTGACCACCTCCTCCCTCCCCTGACCACCTCCTCCCTCCCCCTGACCACCTCCCTCCCTCCCCCTGACCACCTCCTCCCTCCCCCCTGACCACCTCCCTCCCTCCCCCGACCACCTCCTCCCTCCCCCCTGACCACCTCCTCTCCCCTGACCACCTCCTCCCTCCCTCCCTGACCCTCACCTCCTCCCTCCCCTGACCACCACCTTCCCTCCCCCGACCTCCTCCCTCCCCTGACCACCTCCCTCCCCTCCCCCTGACCACCTCCTCCCTCCCCTGACCACCTCCTCCTCCCCCCTGACCACCTCCCCCGACCACCTTCCTCTCCCCTGACCACCTCCTCCCCCCGACCACCTCTCCCCCCTGACCACTCCTCCCTCCCCCGACCACCTCCCTCCTCCCTCCTGACACCTCCCCTCCCTCCCTCCTGACTACCTCCCTCCTCCCCCTGACCACCACCTTCCTCCCCTGACCACCTCCTTTCCCTCCCCTGACCACCTTCCCCTCCCCGACCACCCTCCCCCTGACCACCTCCCTCCCCTGACCATCACTCCTCCCCTGACCACCACCTCCTCCCCTGACCACCACCTCCCCCCTGACCACCACCTCCCCCGACCACCACTCTCCCGACCACTTCCTCCCCCCGACCACCTCCCCCCGACCACCACCTCCCCCTGACCACCACCTCCCCGACCACCACCTCCCCTGACCACCACCTCCCCAGCCCACCACTCCTCCCCGGCCCACCACTCTCCCCTGCCCACCACCTCCCCCTGCCCACCACTCCCTCCCTGACCACCACTCCTCCCCTGACCACCACTCTCCTGACCACCCTCCTCCCCTGACCACCACTCTCCCCTGACCACCATCCTCCCCTGACCACCACTCCTCCCCCTGACCACCACCTCCCCTGTGTAACTTTCGGTGCCATAATATCCTGACAACCGGAATTATCGACCCTTGTAAACCCTACTTCAACTTTTGCTACCGCCACAGGATGAGTGTGGGTGCACAAATACTGCCAACAAAATCAAATCCACCCCTGACCACCACTCTCCCTGACCACCACTCCTCCCCAGTATTAATCCCTGCCCGGGTCTTCTGCAGTCCCAACACACACACACACACACACACACACACACACGACGACTTAGGTCACTGGGACACCCACGCCAGAGCTGAGGACCATCTACAACGCCTTTATTCTCCCCAAACTAACGTATGCGTCACCAGCCTGGTCGTCTCTAACCCCACCCAACAACGTCAGGAGAAGGTACAGAAAAGGGCCTGCAGAATCATGCTCAGAACAGAATACTCCGGCTACACCAACGCTCTCCACCCTGGAAATGCCATCCCACAGTGACCTCCACCACCAAGCACTGAAAGGTTTGGCAGCCAACTAATGCACTCCTCGTCATTGCCACCTCCTGCCACCGGCAGCCTCACCCACCTCGCGCAGTCCGCCACCGCAACAAAATTCAGCCCATAAGAGCCCGCACCGATAGATATAAGAACAGCATCATCCCATCTACTGTTAAAATAATAAACAACTCCTGATTTATGTACTGTACAGCCCTGTAAATGTATTCAACGCATATGGCCAGTGATGGCCGGGTGTTGTTGGCCAGGTGATGATGGCCAGGTGATGATGGCCAGGTGATGATGAACAGGTAATGATGACCAGGTGATAATGGACAGGTAATGACCAGGTGATAATGGACAGGTGATGGCCAGGTGTTGTTGGCCAGGTGATGATGGACAGGTAATGACCAGGTGATGATGGCCAGGTGATGACCAGGTGATGATGGACAGGTAATGACCAGGTGATGATGGACAGTTAATGACCAGGTGATGATGGCCAGGTGATGCCCAGGTGATGATGGACAGGTGATGGCCAGGTGTTGTTGGCCAGGTGATGATGGACAGGTAATGACCAGGTGATGATGGCCAGGTGATGACCAGGTGGTGATGACCAGGTGATGATGGACGGGTAATGACCAGGTGATGATGGCCAGGTAATGACCAGGTGATGATGACCAGGTGTTCATGGCCGGTGATGATGGCCAGGTGATGACCAGGTGATGATGGCCAGGTGATGACCAGGTGATGATGACCAGGTGATGATGGCCAGGTGATGACCAGGTGATGATGGCCAGGTAATGACCAGGTGTTGATGGCCAGGTGATGACCAGGTGATGATGGCCAGGTGATGACCAGGTGATGATGGACAGGTAATGACCAGGTGGTGATGGACAGGTAATGATGACCAGGTGATGATGGCCAGGTAATGACAGAAGTGATGATGGCCAGGTGATGATGGCCAGGTGATGACCAGGTGATGACCAGGTGATGATGGAAGGTAATGACCAGGTGGTGATGGACAGGGTAATGACCAGGTGGTGATGGACAGGTAATGACCAGGTGGTGATGGACAGGTAATGACCAGGTGATGATGGCCAGGTATGACCAGGTGGTGATGGACAGGTAATGATGACCAGGGTGATGATGGCCAGGTAATGACCAGGTGATGATGGCCAGGTGATGACCAGGTGATGATGGACAGGTAATGACCAGGTGGTGATGGACAGGTAATGACCAGGTGATGATGGACAGGTAATGACCAGGTGATGATGACCAGGTGATGATGGCCAGGTAATGACCAGGTGATGATGGCCAGGTGATGACCAGGTGACGATGACAGGTAATGACCAGGTGATGATGGACAGGTAATGACCAGGTGATGATGGCCAGGTAATGACCAGGTGGTGATGACCAGGTGATGACCAGGTGGTGATGGACAGGTAATGATGACCAGGTGATGATGGCCAGGTAATGACCAGGTGATGATGGCCAGGTGATGACCAGGTGATGACCAGGTGATGATGGACAGGTAATGACCAGGTGATGATGGCCAGTTAATGACCAGGTGATAATGGACAGGTGATGGCCAGGTGTTGTTGGCCAGGTGATGATGGACAGGTAATGACCGGTGATGATGGCCAGGTGATGATGACCAGGTGATGATGGCCGGTGATGATGGACAGGTAATGACCAGGTGATGATGGCCAGGTGATGACCAGGTGGTGATGACCAGGTGATGATGGACAGGTAATGACCAGGTGATGATGGCCAGGTAATGACCAGGTGATGATGACCAGGTGTTCATGGGTGATGATGGCCAGGTGATGACCAGGTGATGATGACCAGGTGTTCATGGCCAGGTGTTCATGGCCAGGTGATGATGGCCAGGTGATGACCAGGTGATGATGGCCAGGATGACCAGGTGATGATGGCCAGGTGATGACCAGGTGATGATGGCCAGGTGATGACCAGGTGATGATGGCGGTGATGATGGACAGGTAATGACAGGTGATGATGGAGGTAATGACCAGGTGTTGATGGCCAGGTGATGACCAGGTGATGATGACCAGGTGATGATGGCCAGGTGATGACCAGGTGATGATGGACAGGTAATGACCAGGTGGTGATGGACAGGTAATGACCAGGTGGATGATGGCCAGGTAATGACCAGGTGATGATGGCGTGTGATGACCAGGTGATGACCAGGTGATGATGGCCAGGTGATGACCAGGTGGTGATGGACAGGTAATGACCAGGTGTTGATGGCTAGGTAATGACCAGGTGTTGATGGTCAGGGTGATGACCAGGTGATGATGGCCAGGTGATGACCAGGTGATGATGGCCAGGTGATGACCAGGTGATGATGGACAGGTAATGACCAGGTGGTGATGGACAGGTAATGACCAGGTGATGATGCCAGGTAATGACCAGGTGATGATGGCCAGGTGATGACCAGGTGATGATGGACAGGTAATGACCAGGTGATGATGGACAGGTAATGACCAGGTGATGATGGCCAGGTAATGACCAGGTGATGATGGCCAGGTGATGATGGCCAGGTGATGACCAGGTGATGATGGCCAGGTGATGACCAGGTGATGATGGACAGTAATGACCAGGTGGTGATGGACAGGTAATGACCAGGTGATGATGGCCAGGTGATGACCAGGTGATGATGGACAGGTAATGACCAGGTGGTGATGGACAGGTAATGATGACCAGGTGATGATGGCCAGGTGATGACCAGGTGATGATGGACAGGTAATGACCAGGTGGTGATGGACAGGTAATGATGACCAGGTGATGATGGGCTGGTGGATGGACAGGTAATGACCAGGTGGTGATGGACAGGTAATGATGACCAGGTGATGATGGCCAGGTAATGACCAGGTGATGATGGCCAGGTGATGATGGCCAGGTGAAAGGTGATGACCAGGTGATGATGGACAGGTAATGACCAGGTGGTGATGGACGGTACCAGGTGGTGATGGACAGGTATGACCAGGTGATGATGGCCAGGTAATGACCAGGTGATGATGGCCAGGTGATGACCAGGTGATGATGGACAGGTAATGACCAGGTGGGATGGACAGGTATGACCAGGTGATGACCAGGTGTGGACAGGTAATGACCAGGTGGTGATGGCACAGGTAATGACCAGGGTGATGATGGCCAGGTGATGACCAGGTGATGATGGACAGGTAATGACCAGGTGGTGATGGACAGGTAGATGACCAGGTGATGATGGCCAGGTGATGACCAGGTGATGATGGACAGGTAATGACCAGGTGGTGATGGACAGGTAATGACCAGGTGATGATGGCCAGGTGATGATGGACAGGTAATGACCAGGTGGTGATGGACAGGTAATGATGACCCAGGTGATGATGGCCAGGTAATGACCAGGTGATGATGGCCAGGTGATGGCCAGGTGATGACCAGGTGATGATGGACAGGTAATGACCAGGTGGTGATGGACAGGTAATGACCAGGTGGTGATGGACAGGTAATGACCAGGTGATGATGGCCAGGTAATGACCAGGTGATGATGGCCAGGTGATGACCAGTGATGATGGACAGGTAATGACCAGGTGGTGATGGACAGGTGTAATGACCAGGTGATGACCAGGTGATGATGGACAGGTAATGACCAGGTGGTGATGGACAGGTAATGACCAGGTGATGATGGCCAGGTGATGACCAGGTGATGATGGACAGGTAATGACCAGGTGGTGATGGACAGGTAGATGACCAGGTGATGATGGCCAGGTAATGACCAGGTGATGATGGCCAGGTGGTGGGTGATGACCAGGTGATGGACAGGTATGACCAGGTGGTGATGGACAGGTAATGACCAGGTGATGATGGACAGGTAATGACCAGGTGATGATGGCCAGGTAATGACCAGGTGATGATGGCCAGGTAATGACCAGGTGATGATGACCAGGTGATGATGCCAGGTGATGACCAGGTGACGATGGACAGGTAATGACCAGGTGGTGATGGACAGGTAATGACCAGGTGATGATGGCCAGGTAATGACCAGGTGGTATACCGGGTGATGATGGACAGGTAATGACCAGGTGGTGATGGACAGGTAATGATGACCAGGTGATGATGGCCAGGTAATGACCAGGTGATGATGGCCAGGTGATGACCAGGTGATGATGAACAGGTAATGACTAGGTGATGATGGCCAGGTGATGACCAGGTGACGATGGACAGGTAATGACCAGGTGGTGATGGACAGGTAATGACCAGGTGATGATGGACAGGTAATGACCAGGTGATGATGGACAGGTAATGACCAGGTGATGATGGCCAGGTGGATGACCAGGTGGTGATGGACAGGTAGACCAGGTGGTGATGGACAGAATGACCAGGTGGTGATGGACAGGTAATGATGACCAGGTGATGATGGACAGGTAATGACCAGGTGATGATGGCCAGATATTGTTGTCTTGGTGATGATGCCCAGATAGTGGCCTGGTGATGGCCAGATATTGGTGACCAGGAGGTGGTGGTCGGCTCTATACTCGGTGTGTGGTGATCGGCCGGTCAGTGGTTGTGGCGCCGTCAGTGTGAAACACCTCGCCGGATATCCTGTGTTACGGCGTCAGAGTAAATAGTTACTGAGGGTGGTGGGTACGATGCCGCCCACCTGGTGGTGTAGTTCCCACACCCAGGCGTGTAGTGTATGCCGCCCACACCCAGGCGGTGGAGTGTATGCCGCCCACACCTGGTGGTGTAGTGTATGCCGCCCACACCCTGGTGGTGTCGTGTATGCCGCCCACACCCAGACGGTGTAGTATGCCGCCCACACCCTGGTGGTGTGTAGTATGCCGCCCACACCCAGACGGTGTAGTGTATGCCGCCCACACCCTGGTGGTGTCGTGTATGCCGCCCACACCCTGGTGGTGTAGTGTATGCCGCCCACACCCTGGTGGTGTCGTGTATGCCGCCCACACCCAGACGGTGTAGTGTATGCCGCCCACACCCTGGCGGTGTCGTGTATGCCGCCCACACCCTGGTGGTGTAGTGTATGCCGCCCACACCCTGGTGGTGTCGTGTATGCCGCCCACACCCTGGTGGTGTAGTGTATGCCGCCCACACCCTGGTGGTGTCGTGTATGCCGCCCACACCCAGACGGTGTAGTGTATGCCGCCCACACCCTGGCGGTGTCGTGTATGCCGCCCACACCCTGGTGGTGTAGTGTATGCCACCCTTAATCTGACTGGGTGTACGGAGGCCGCCCAGTCACCTAGACTCACTAAGTGTTTGAAGTCAGTGAGTTAGAAGAGAAGGCCCTTACTGCTCGTGTGTGTGTGTGTGTGTGTGTCAGGACCAATATGGTGACCGAGGCCGGACGATGAGGTGGCAGGAAGGATCACTCTTGTCAGGAGAGGTTACAGTACACGGATGGAGGTCAGGAGGAGGTACAGTACACGGCTGGAGGTCAGGGGTGGGTACAGTACATCACTGGAGGTCAGGAGAGGGTACAATACACGGCTGGAGGTCAGGAGAGGTTACAGTACACGGCTGGAGGTCAGGAGTGGGTACAGTACACGGCTGGAGACTCGACACTTCAAGAGGTTGTATTTGAGCCACATGGAGTTAATCTATATCTTGTGTGTTATTTCAAGGTTATATTAATCCCACTGTGTTGGTGAGCCTTAGGTTCGTTGGGGGTTAAAATTAATTGAGAAATTTCTGGGAATGTGATCCGTGAGTCATGCTTCTCGTCAGTCGTCCACCCTCAGTGATTAAACTGTCACTGCACTCCCTGTTGAACACTTCGTCAGATCAATAGTTATCGACGAGACCCGCGGGAGACGTCAGCAGTGTAGCTCCCGGGATGTGACGCTAAAACTCTGCTGGGAGGGGGGGGGGGCTAAATCCACGCACTCTGATTGGCCATCGCCCTTCATGACGTTAGATGGAGGCCATCTTGCTCTTAGCTTTCGATTAGATTAATATAAATAAGGTTAGGTTGATGTAATAGTACATTCGGTTGGACGTGATGGTAGAAAGCGACCAATCATCACACTTTCTACCCCCATATACGTAGATTCTGCCAGATCGCTGGGCGAGAGAGTCAGTCAGTGCCTCACTAGTGGCCCCGCCCCTCTCCCATGAGTGGCCCCGCCCGTCTCCCACACATGTTTATCACCTCCTAGTGTTGTCGTGGTCCACAGGGGGCCTCCCAGGGCCATCCAGGGGGCCATGATGGTCCACCAACGGGAGGTTGGGCCAGCAGGAAGCCGGCAAGGAAAGAAGGCCGACGGGGAAGGAAGGCCGCTTGGGAGTATAGAATGGAAGGTGAGGATATACAGTAAGTGGGTGAGAGACAACAACCAGTACAGTACAGAGGATGGAGGACACTGCAGCGGGTCCATACTGGGCAGTCCCGTTTACACCCAACCCCTATCACTCATATATCCACCCAACCTACAGTGTTTGAAGCTGTCCAGCGTATTAGAGTTAATGATGATGTTTGGTAACTTGTTGAACTCGTCCACTACTCTATTTCCAAACCAATGTTTACCCATTTCGCGCCTAAATCTGAATTTGACTAATTTAATACCATTGTTACGAGTTCGCTCCTGGTGGGATAGTTTGAGTACCTTCGTAATGTCCCCTTTGTTAAGCCCTGACTTCCACTTATACACCTCTATCATATCGCCCTTCACTCTACGTCTCTCGAGGGAGTGCAAATTAAGATGCTTTAACCTGTCTCTGTACTCAAGGTTCCTAATGCCCGGGATCAGTCTTGTCATTCTATATCCATTCTGTAGTACGGTGACCAGAACTGAACTGCGTAATCCAAGTGAGGTCTCACAAGCGCAAGATATAGTTTTAGGATGACCTCGCTAGTCTTGTAACTAACACTCCTTTGTATGAACCCAAGTACTTTGTTAGCCTTGTTTCGAGCAAATACACATTGTTTACTTGGCTTAAGTTTCCTACTTATCATTACTCCTAAATCTCTCTCGCACAGTACAGCACAGTACACTACAGCATAGCACAGCGCAGTAGGTGTGGATCAGTGTTCCACAACCTTTATTCACCAGTCGGCCACTTAATGGTACAAGTAATCAGTGATCGGCCTCAGGTGTACTAAGCCAACATAAGTCAGCACTGTGTCCCAGAGAACTGAATGTAAAATGATAAATGCAGAACTATATTTTATTGTAAGAAAATTATTATAAACAAACCGATATTTAACATTAAATGCAGCTGTCATATTTAGCATATTCATATTGTGTATTGAAATAATAGCACTAGCCAAGTTAAGTATTCTGTAAAGTTAGGTAAACATAATTTGTAGCCGTACAAAAATGGTAATATGAAACTGCTTTTATTGTACCATCAAAACCGTTTTATCGGAAATTATCATGTAAATAAATAAGTAATTACCATTGCAATAAACATAATTGCCAACTAGACATAACCCTGACAGCTCTGTCTTCTTGTTCAAGCTTATAATGGGGGAGCAGTACAACCTGGGTTGTACTGCTCCCCCATTATACTTATGTTTTTCAATTCCACTTATATATATATATATATATATATATATATATATATATATATATATATATATATATATATATATATATATATATATATATATATATATATATATATGTATATGTGTGTGTATGTATTGTATGTATGTTGTAGTGATAACCGTGGTAACACTATGAGATGTTCTTATTACCACCATGCTATTGTACTATTCCAGATGTTACTAAATGTTACATAATATTTCCTTGAGATAAATGTATAGTACAGTATATATCAGGTGCCTCAAAGAGAGCTCAGGTTCTCAACTGGCTCAGCCATGTTAATATTGTTATTATTATCCACTCTGTATCTGCATTTTTCTGGCTAAATAAACTGTTTCAATTCAATTCAATGAAACTGTCTTCGAGCAGTCCAAAATTTAGACATCACTCAGCCGGCCGCAAACTCTTGCGGCCTGAAAAATGGTGTTTACGGACCGCTGGTACTGTAGAGCCAGGGAGCCACCTGTCAACCATAGTGACTCCGGCTGAGGCTCCTTCTCTTATGTGACAAAACAATATTTCCAGAAGGTTAATATGTTGGAGATGATGGTGGCGAGAAGGTACCCGGTATACTGTGTTGGAGATGATGGTGGCGAGGAGGTACCCGGTATACTGTGCTGGTGGCGAGGAGGTACCCGGTATACTGTGTTGGAGATGATGGTGGCGAGGAGGTACCCGGTATACTGTGTTGGAGATGATGGTGGCGAGGAGGTACCCGGTATACTGTGTTGGAGATGATGGTGGCGAGGAGGTACCCGGTATACTGTGCTGGTGGCGAGGAGGTACCCGGTATACTGTGTTGGTGGCGAGGAGGTACCGGGTATACTGTGGTTGAGGTGATGGTGGCGAGGTACCCGGTATACGGTACTGGTATACTGTGTGGTGGTGGCGGAGGTGCCTGCGTTGATGGTGGCGAGGAGGTACTGGGTATACTGTGTCGGAGGTGATGGTGGCGAGGAGGTACCCGGTATGCGTGTTGGTGGCGAGGAGGTACCCGGTAGGTGTTGGTGGCGAGGAGGTACCGGTATACAGTGGTAGGTACTGTGTTGAGGTAGTGGCGAGGAGAGGTACCAGGTATACTGTGTTGGAGGAGGTGTATACTCTGTGTTGGTGGCAGGCGAGGAGGTACCCGGTATACTGTGTTGGTGGCGAGGAGGTACCTGGCATATGCTGTGGTTGGTGGGAGGATGTATACTGTGTGAGGTTGGTGGGAGGAGGTATGGTATACTGTGTTGGAGGTGATGGTGGCGAGGAGGTACCTGGTTTGTGTTGGAGGTGATGGTGAGGTGGTGATACTGTGTTGAGGATGGTGCGAGGAGGTACCGGCATACTGTGTTAGGTGATGGTGGCGAGGAGGTACCGGGTACTGTGTTGGTGGGAGGATTGAGGCATACTGTGTTGGTGGCGAGTTACCGGGTATACTGTGTGTTGGTGTGGGAGGTGTATATGTGTGGGAGGTGATGGTATAGGCATGTGTGTTAGGTGATGGTGGCGAGGAGGGGTGCATACTGTGTTGGGGTGATGGTGGCGAGGTACCGGTATACTGTGTTGGAGGTGATGGAGGTGTATATGTGTTTGATGGTGGGAGGTGTATACTGTGTGTTGGTGGCGAGGCAGGTATACTGTGTTGGAGGATGGTGGCGAGGAGGTACCCGGTATACTGTGTTGAGGTGATGGTGGGAGGAGGTACCGGGTATACTGTGTTGGAGGTGATGGTGGCGAGGAGGTACCGGGTATACTGTGTTGGAGGTGATGGTGGCGAGGAGGTACCGGGTATACTGTGTTGATGATGGTGGCGAGGAGGTACAAGGAAGATACGAGCCCCAGCCTGTTGTTGTAAATGTAGACTATTGACATTGAAACAGTTTATTTAGCCAGAAGAACACAGATACAGAGTGGATTATAATAACAATATTAACATGGCTGAGCCAGTTGAGAACCTGAGCTGCACCTGATATATACTGTACTATACATTTATCTCGAGGAAGTATTATGTAACATTTAGTATCATCTGGAATAGTACAATAGCATGGTGGTAATAAGAACATCTCATAGTGTTACCACGGTTATCACTACAATATTTATATATTTTATTATTTATTATTTTTATTTTAAATATATATATATATATATAATATATATATATATAGCTAAGGTACTCCGTTGGTTCCATTTTCCCGTGTGATTTTATCAAGATATATATATATATATATATATATATATATATATATATATATATATATATATATATTACAGTGGAATTTAAAAACATAAGTATAATGTGGGAGCAGTACAACCTGGGTTATACAGTAATAAGGTTGAACACGAGGACAGAGTTGTCAGGATTATGTCTAGTTGGCAATTATGTTTATTGCTATAACAATATTAACATGGCTGAGCCAGATGAGAGCCTGAGGTGCACCTGATATATACTCTACATTTATCTCAAGGAAGTATTATGTAACATGTGGTATAGTACAATAGCATGGTGGTAATAACAACATATCAGAATGTTACCACAGTTATCACTTCAATATTTATTTATTTTAATTTGATTTTCCGTTATTAGTATATACGCACATATTTTACAGTGGAGTTGACATACATTAATATGATAAGGGAGGGAAGCAGTACAACATGGGTTGTATTAAGGTAGAACAAGAGGGCAGAGCTGTCAGTATCATGTCTTGTCGGCAAATATATAATTATTGCAATGGTAATTTCTATCAACGTTACAATACAGGGTATATGATATAATGACTTTTAATGGTTTAGTAAAGTATAAAATTGTTACAAACTTTTTTATGCTTAGACAAAAGTTTACTCTTAAGAGATGATTTGAAGGTAGGGAACGTTGTGTTGGTCGGGAAGGGTGGACAGTAGGATGGGGGCAAGTTGTTCCACACCATGACTGAGAGGAGTGCATGCCGGGTGGTCTTAGTAACTCTGGGTGTTTTAAAGAAAGTTGAGTGACTGTCCAGTGTGATACATGATACCGCACTGTTTATTGACTTTACTGTGAATGGCTTGTATGTGGTTTCTCCAGTTAAGTTTCTCATCAACAATAACTCCGGGGAATTTAGTATTTTGTTCGCGTTTGAGGACTGTATTACCAAGGTACAGGGGGTCCAAGTCTGGGGGTAAGTTTTTCCTTCTGTGAAAGATCGTGTAGTGGGTTTTCTCAAGGTTTAAGGTCAGTTTATTACGTATTACCCAGGTCCTGACTTTAATTAATTCAGTGTTCATAGTTCTCATCAACGAATGGAGGTCTGAGTTGCTGGCATAGAGATTACTATCGTCTGCAAATAAGTTGTATTTTATGAGTGTGCAGGAGTGGACTATGTCGTTTATGTACAACAAAAACAGTACTGGACTAAGGATGGAACCTGGGGGACGCCATACAAGATTGGCGAGGAGTCAGATTGGTGATTATTATAGCAGACATACTGCTTCCTGTTGGACAGATATGAGGCAAACCAATTGTGGGATAATAATGATATATTGAGATGGTGGTGATGAAGGATGTGGTGGTGGTGGTAGTGGTGGAGGTGGTGTTGGTGGTAGTGGCGAGGTGGTGGTGATAGTGGTGGAGGTGGTTGTGGTAGTAGTGGTGGTGGTGATAGTGATGGAGGTGATGTTGGTGGTAGTGGTGGTGGTGATAGTGATGGTGGTGTAGATGGTGGTGGTAGTGGTGAAGGTGGTGGTAGTGGTGAAGGTGCTTGGTGATCAATAGGTGGAGGTGGTGGTGGTGGTGGTTGTGGTAAGTGGTGGTGGTGATAGTGGTGGTGGTGATAGTGATGGTGGTTGTAGATGGTGGTAGTGGTGGTGGTGATAGTGATGGTGGTGGTAGATGGTGGTAGTGGTGGAAGGTGCTGGTGATAGTGGTGGTGGTGGTAGTGGTGATGTGATGGTGGTGTAGATGGTGGTGGTAGGGTGAAGGTGCTGGTGATAGTGGTGGGTGGTGGTGGTGGTGGATGGTGGTGGATAGATGTGGTGGTGTAGATGGTGGTGGTAGTGGTGAGGTGCTTTGGGTGCTGGTGATAGTGGTGGAGTGTGGTGGTGATGGTGATGTAGATGGTGGTGGTAGTGGTGAAGGTGCTGGTGATAGTGGTGGAGGTGGTCACTGCAGCATCATATTATAGCGCTTCACTTCTCAGGTTAGCGAGAAAGATCGTAAAATGTGACCCTTTGGGACTGTAGAGCCCAGAGGGAAGGTGTGGCAGCGAGGCGGGCGGGTGTGGCAGAACGAGGTGTGTGGGAGGCGGGCAGGCGGTGTGGTAGAACGGGAGGTTGGTCTGGCAGAACAGGAGGTGGGCGAGGGGTGTGGCAGAACGGGAGGCGGGCGAGGGTGTGGTAGAACGGGAGGTTGGTCTGTATAGAACAGGAGGGGCGAGGGGTGTGGCAGAACATGGGGAGGCGGGGCGAGTGTGGCAGAACGGAGGCGGGCGAGGGGTGTAGAACAGGAGGTTGGTCTGGCAGAACAGGAGGTGGGCGAGGGTGTGGCAGAACGGGGAGGCGGGCGAGGTGTGGTGAAAGGGGAGGCGGGCGAGGGTGTGGTAGAAACGGGAGGTTGGTCTGGCAGAACAGGAGGTGGGCGAGGTGGTGTGGTGTCATGTGGAAGGAGACAGGGAACAGTGTGGTAGGGTGGGGAGGTTGGCGGGCAGGAGGTGGGGAGGGTGTGGGCAGAGAACGGGAGGCGGGCGAGGGTGTGGCAGAACGGGAGGTGGGTCTGGCAGAACAGGGTAGGCGGGGTGGTGGGAGCAGGGAGGCGAGGTGGCAGAACAGGGAGGTGGGTCTGGTAGAACGGGAGGCGGGCGAGGGTGTGGCAGAACAGGAGGTGGGTCTGGCAGAACAGGGCGAGGGGTGACAGAAACGGGAGGCGGGCGAGGGTGTGGCAGAACGGGAGGTGGGTCTGTGGTGAGACAGAACGGGAGGCAGGTGTGGCAGAACGGGGAGGCGGGCGAGGGTGGCAGAACGGGAGGTGGGTGTGGTAGAAGGAGGCGAGGGTGTGGCAGAAACGGGAGGGGTGTGAACGGGGAGGTGGGCTGAAGAACAGGACAGAAGGAGGCGGGCGAGGTGTGGCAGAACGGGGAGGTGTGGGTGTGGTAGAACAGGGAGGTGGGCAGGGTGTGACAGAACAGGAGGTGGGCGAGGGTGTGGCAGAACGGGAGGCGGGCGAGGGTGTGGAGAACGGGAGGTGGGTCTGGCAGAACAGGAGGAGGCGAGGGTGTGGAGAAGGGAGGCGGGCGAAGGTGTGGCAGAACGGGAGGTGGGTGTGGCAGAACAGGAGGCGGGCGAGGGTGTGCAGAACGGAGGCGGGGCGAGGTGTGTGGCAGAACGGGAGGTGGGTCTGGAAGAACAGGAGGTAGGCGGGGGTGGGAACGGGAGGTGGGGAGGCGGGGAGGGTGTGGCAGAACAGGAGAGCCGGACGAGGGGTGTGTGACAGAACAGGTGCTCGGCTGGGGGTGGGGAGCAGAGTGGAGCAGTGTGTGTGGGGTGGGAGGTGGGCAGGGTGTGTGGAGAACGGAGGTGGGCGAGGGTGTGACAGAACGGGGACAGAGAACGGGGAGGTGGGCGTGGGTGTGACAGAACGGGGAGGTGGGCGAGGTGTGGGCAGAACGGAGGTGGGGCGAGGGGTGGGCAGGAGGTGGGCGAACAGAACGGGAGGTGGGCGAGGGTGTGGCAGAACGGGAGGTGGGCGAGGGTGTGGCAGAACGGCTGGAAAATGGTTCTGTGAAAGAAAAAACACAACGCAGACAGGCAAATAGATATATAGATAGATATGTTTATTGACCACAGCTTACACTAAAATATTACACAAGGAACAGACAACGTATTTGAATATAAAACCATCATTGTAAAATATTAAAAAAACAATCGATAACTATAGTCCAACAAATAATCATTAGACAAGTAAAGATGTAGAAAGACATCATTTGAACAAGGAACATTAATCAATGTCTTGGATGATCTTACATACAATATCATTCATGAAATTGGAAAACAGATGATATCAGGAATTTCTGCTATAAAAGTCTCTAAACTATTGCGTGTTAGGGCAAGGCTCCACAACACGTGCACGAGGCCACGCACACAGGGGCTCTTCCAAGGGCCACACCCCCGCCTGTCTCCTCCTCCAGGCTGTACCCATACTCACTATATCATTAATTGTGTTTTTCTTGGTGTAAACATCATCCACCATAAACCTTGGATTAATGTCCTTATATACATTGTACCTTGACGTGTCAGAGTTGCCAATGGCAATATGTAAAGGAACCCAGAAAAGTCCTGTCGCGAACCATGAACCCCGAGATTCAGACTCTTGAATCCGAAGCATTTATGGACAGAATAATGTATCGGTGTCTACTGCTTCGGGTTCACGAGTCTGAATCGTGGTTCGCGACAGGATTTTTTTGGGTGACTGTACATTTCAGTTCCTACAGACATATTGGGAACATATTGTGTATAATATAGCGTACAATTTTTCCAACAGGAGTATTAGACAGACAGACAGACAGACAGACATGGAGGAGGGAATGATGCAGACAACAATGGCGCCATATAAGTAATCGTCTCATTCTCTTCCTCCTCCTACCACCCTCCCTCTCCAAATCCCTCCTTATTCACCAACCCACTAATTCACTCCTTCACCCCCTCACCCCCACTCACTCCCTCACCCCCACTCACTCCCTCACTCCCTCACCCCCACTCACTCCCTCACCCCCCACTCACTCCCTCACCCCCCACTCCCTCCCTCCCCACCCCCCACTCCCCACCTCCACCCCACACCCCCTCACCCCTCACCCCCACTCACCCCTCACCCCCACTCACCCCCACTCACCCCCCTCACCCCCCTCACCCCCCTCACCCCTCACCCCCTCATCCCCACTCCTCCTCCCCACCCCCACTCACCCCTCACCCCCTCACCCCCATCCCCCACTCACTCCCTCACCCCCACTCACCCCCTCATCCCCCACTCACTCCCTCCACCCCCACTCACCTCCACCCCCCCTCACCCCCTCATCCCCCTCCCCACCCCCCACTCACCCCCTCATCCCCCTCCCACTCCCTCCACCCCCCTCACCCCCCCTCATCCCCACTCACTCCCTCACCCCCCACTCACCCCCTCCCACCCCCCTCACCCCCCTCACCCCACTCACCCCTCCCCCCCACTCACCCCTCACCCCCTCCCCCCCTCCACCCCTCACCCCCACTCACCCCCCTCATCCCCCACTCCCTCCCCCTCTACCCCTCCCCACCCCTCATCCCCCACCTCCTCCCTCATCCCCCCCACTCTCCGTCACCCCCTCACCCCACTCACCCTCCTCCCTCCCCACCCACTCACCCCCACTCACCCCCTCCACCCCCTCACCCCTCCCCACCCCCTCACTCCTCCCCCCCTCACTCCCTCACCCCCACTCACCCCCTCCACCCCTCACCCCCTCACCCCTCACTCCCCTCACCCCCTCACCCCACTCACCCCCCCTCACCCCCTCACCCCCACTCACCCCTCCCCCCTCACCCCCCCTCACCCCCCCTCCCCCCCCCTCACCCCTCACCCCCTCATCCCCCTCACTCCCCTCATCCCTCACCCTCACCCCCTCTCCCCACTCACCCCCTCCACCCCTCACCTCCCACTTCCTCCCCCCTCACTCCCTCATCCCCTCCCCACCCCCCTCACCCCACCCCCCTCACCCCCTCACCCCCTCCACCCCTCACCCCCTCACCCCCCCTCACCCACTCACCCCCTCATCCCCCCTCCCTCCCCTCACCCCCTCTCCCCCCCCCTCCCACCCCTCACCTCCCACTACCCCCCTCACCCCCCTCCTCCCCTCACCCCCCCCCCTCATCCCCTCACTCCCCTCTCCCCTCTCCCCCCACTCACCCCCTCCCCCCCCCTCACCCCCCTCCACCCCCTCACCCCCTCTCCCCCCTCCACCCCCTCACCCCTCCTCCCTCCACCCCCTCTCCCCCTCCTCCCTCACCCCCCTCTCCCCCACTCCCTCCCCTCACCTCTCCCCACTCCTCCCTTACCCCTCTCCCCCCTCACCCCCTCACCCCCTCACCCCCCCTCACCCCTACCCCTCCTCCCTCCACCCCCTCTCCCCTCACCCCCTCTCCCCCCTCCTCCCCTCCACCCTCCCTCCCCACTCCTCCCTCCCCCTCTCCCCCACTCACCCCACTCACCCCCATCACCCCACTCACCCCTCACCCCTCACCCCGACTCGCCCCTCTCCCCCCCTCACCCCCCTCCCTCCCCTCCCACCCCCCTCACCCCCCCTCACCCCCCACTCACCCCCCTCACTCCTCACCCCCCTCTCCCCCCACTCCCTCCCTCTCCCCCCCTCACCCCCCCTCCACCCCCCCCTCCCCCACCTCCCACCCCCTCACCCCCTCCCCTCTCCCCCCTCCTCCCCTCCCCCTCACCCCCTCACCCCCTCTCACCCCCTCACCCCTCACCCCTCCCTCCCTCACCCCCTCCTCCCCTCCCTCCCTCCCCACCCCCTCCCCTCCCCCCTCCTCCCTCACCCCCTCTCCCCCCCCTCCCACCCCCCCCCCCTCCCCACCCCCCCTCACCCCCCACCCCCTCACTCCCTCACCCCCTCTCCCCCTCACTCCCTCACCCCTCCCCCCCCTCCTCCCTCACCCCCTCTCCCCCCACTCCACCCCTCACCCCATCACCCACTCACCCACTCACCCCCCCTCACCCGACTTGCCCCTCTCCCCCACTCACCCCTCACTCACTCACCCCCCTCACCCCCCCCCCACTCACCCCCTCCTCCCCTCACCCCCTCTCCCCCCTCCCTCCCTCTCCCCCCTCCCCACCCCCCCCTCCACCCCCCCTCACCTCCTCCCCACCCCCCCTCCACCCCCTCCCCACCCCTCCTCTCCCCCCTCCTCCCTCCCCCCTCACCCCCTCCCCCCTCCCCACCCCCCCCTCACCCCCCTCACCCCCACTCACCCCCTCCACCCCACTCCACTCCCTCACCCCCCTCTCCCCACTCCTCCCTCACCCCCTCTCCCCCTCCTCCCTCCACCCCCTCTCCCCCTCACCCCCTCCCCCCCTCACCCCCCACTCACCCCCTCACCCTCCTCCCCTCCCCCCATCTCCCCCACTCACCCCCACTCACCCCCTCACCCCTCCTCCCTCACCCCTCTCCCCCCCTCACCCCCCTCCACCCCCTCACCCCACTCACCCCCACTCACCCCTCACCCCTCCTCCTCTCCCCCACTCACCCCACTCACCCCCCACTCACCCCCCTCACCCCTCCTCCCTCACCCCATCACCCTCTCTCCCACCCCCTCACCCCCTCACCCCACTCACTCCCTCACCCCCCTCTCCCCCCTCACTCCCTCACCCCCACTCACCCCCTCCTCCCCTCACCCCCTCACCCCCTCCCCCACTCACCCCTCCCCCACTCCTCCCTCACCCCCACTCACCCCTCCCTCCCCTCCCACCCCCCTCACCCCCCTCACCCCCACTCACCCCCCTCACCCCCCCACTCACCCCCTCACCCCCTCCCACCCCCCCTCCCCCCTCACCCACTCCCCCCTCACCCCCTCCCCCCCACTCATCCCCTCACCCCTCACACCCCTCCCACCTACCTCACCCACGTCATCACAGCAGGACCCCCCGTGTGTTGTGGGTCGAGGCATGACTTCCCAGGATTGCGTCATCGTGCACCTGGGTTGCCAACGAGCCCATTATTTTCCTACAATTACTGGAGGTCTTTGTTGTGTGTGTTGCAGGTTTCTGTTTTTGTTTATTTTTATTGGTATCATTTATTTGTTTCTTAATGTTCTGTTGTTAATTTTATTTATCACTTTTATTATTTTTACTTTATTTTTTTGGGTGACCGAACATTTTTATTTTGTTTTTATATTTGGTTTACATTAATGACAGACAGACAGACAGACAGACAGGATATATAAATGCTAAAGAAATTACAGTCATAGTAATAAACCCAGAATGACGAGAGACAGAGAGAGAGAGTACAATATATAATGTTCTAACTTTGTTGAATACAGATGTGGTTGATTTATATGAGGGGTGGAAGGGAGAAAGGAAATGAGAGATGGTGTCAACATACCCCGTGCACCGGAAGTAAGACAATCAAGCAAACACACACACACACACACACACACACACACACACACTCCTGAACCTCTCCAGTTTGTCAGTCTTGTGTTGTGTATCTGATTCTCTCTCTCTCTCTCTCTCTCTCTCTCTCTGCATAGATTAAAAGAAAAATAAGACAGACAGACAGACAGACAGACAGTAAATTATGGGTATAAACAGGAAGAGGATAATAAAAGGAACCCGTGACTAAATGTGTGTGTGTGTGTGTGTGTGTGTGTGTGTGGGAGGAAGTGCAGGTGATTGTGTTGGCTGCAGTGGTCACGTCATCGAGGTACTTGGGAGATGAGTGGGGAGATGAGAGATGGGGAGGGGGAGGTGTGAGTGGGGGAGGTGGAGTGTGGAGGGAGGTGTGGTGGGGGAGTGAGGTGGTGAAAGGGAGGGAGGTGAGTGGGGAGGGAGATGAGAGTGGGGAGGGAGATGAGGTGGGGGAGGTGAGAGAATGAGGTGGGGAGGGAGGTGAGAGAAAGTGAGGAGGAAGGATGAGTGAGAGGAGGTGAAGGAACAAGAGGATGGATTAAACGTGGTAGAGGAAGAAGGTGGGGGGAGGAGGGGGGCATATGAGTAGGGAGGGGCGAGGCGGTGGACGGGTGGCGGTGGATGGGTACAAGCCCTTTACCCTTCGATAACCTGACAGACAGACACACACAGCACGAGGCTGGGAGGAGAACATGGTGAAGGAAAGTCTCGTTATCTGCTGACTATGTTAGTAACTTTGAGTTGGCTTCAGTACACAGAGTTAAGGTTATATTAAATGGCTTTGTTGATGTTGTTATAGTGTTGTTCGTTATGTTGTTGTAGTTAATGATACAAGAGTCATTTTGGGTGTTCTGTTTTTGGAATTAACACACGTGGCGATACACCCAACTTCCGGCGTGTTGTTATCCCCACCTAACCCCCCACCTACCCCACTCCACCTTCCTCCACCTTCCTCTCACCTTCCCCCACCCACCTTCCTCCTTACTCCATCCCTCTCTCTCTCTCTCTCCTAATGCCACTTTATTTACACCCTAACACGCCAGCGCCGGAAATACGTTGCGGCTCATCCCGCACTAGATGTAGCCCTCCACACGTGCAACATCTATGGACAACACTGCCGGTCCCATATCGGTCTCTCTAGTCACCTCAGAACTCACCAACGAAGGTGACATCCCTAATAACTCGCATCATTGTATCATAGCTGGATGATCGTCATACTTGATTCCGAGTGACAACAAAGTAGTAGTAGTGTGGGGGGGTGTACTCGGCGGCAGCGACAGAGGACGGACATAACATATCAGTGTTAGCCTACAGTATCATACTGACAGGCCGTCGTGAAGTTAACATGCCAGACGAGGAAGTGTAGGATGTGAGCGGTAGTTCTTACGCCACAGTAAATAGTGTGTGGGATAATGGTTACACGGCGGGGTAGTGAGGCCCCAACATCCACTACTGATGAAACTTTTCAACTGTTTCGTCATTGATTTCCATTAGAGCCGCGTGGAGTTGGCTGTTTAGGCCAGGACACAGTCGAACAAAGGACGCCACAGCAGCTGACAGATTATTGTTGAGTAGTCATGGGTCACCCTCGGCCAGTGTACAGTACCCTTCACTAGTGCGTTTACAGGGGCTCGTCAGGTAATGATTTGTGGAATGTTTGTATGACAAGCCGCTGCAAACGCACTAGTGAAGGGGACTGTACCTAGGCTATATGACAAGTCCCTGTAAACGCACTAGTGAAGGGGACTGTACCTAGGCTATATGACAAGCCCCTGTAAACGCACTAGTGAAGGGGACTGTACCTAGGCTATATGACAAGCCCCTGTAAACGCACTAGTGAAGGGGACTGTACCTAGGCTATATGACAAGTCCCTGTAAACGCACTAGTGAAGGGGACTGTACCTAGGCTATATGACAAGTCCCTGTAAACGCACTAGTGAAGGGGACTGTACCTAGGCTATATGACAAGCCCCTGTAAACGCACTAGTAAAGGGGACTGTACCGAGGCTATATGACAAGCCCCTGTAAACGCACTAGTAAAGGGGACTGTAACTACACCGCTTGTGGCTTGATATTCAAAGCTCGAGTATCTGGGTTTTTTTAGGTACAGTGTTGATGGTAGATTGATGCTCAAACCGCATCAGTTTGAAACGTTGAGTAAGATTTATTTGTATCATCAGTGGTGCCATCTTGAGTTACTTCCTGTATGACACTGTAATGTTTAGTTATATTACCAACACCTGTAATCCAGTACCCGAGGCTCCAGTACCCGAGGCTCCAGTACCCGAGGCTCCAGTACCCGAGGCTCCACACACCGTTTACGGATCTGCTTTGTTTTGGTTACGTTCACCGTGTCTGATGTTCTCGTTGTTCCCGTCCAGGGCTTATAGTCTATTGTCTGCCTCACATTGCCTGGGTGCACTACAGGGTGACGCTCTGTTACTGTTATCGGTAAATCAACTATTGCGCCACCCTGTAAAAAGTGTGTGTGTGTGTGTGTGTAATAATAATGATAATAATAATAATAATTAACGGTTTATTGAAAGAGCATGGCAGCCGGAAGGCTGAAAATATACAGTTACATAATTGGTGAATGGGTCTCATGATTGACCAAATATACAAGTAACATAAGTGATACAAATATGATATATAATAACTAGGTGGGGAGAAGGTCATACTACAGGGCATTTCAACATAGTGACAGTGCAAAAATGTAAGATTTACTGGGAGTGAATACACTGGTTGAACACAAGTTATTGATAATTTTTACAATGGTTGGGACTGGGCTGTTCTTATAGCGATCAGTACGTGCTCCTATGGGCTGGATGCGCGCGCGCGCGCGCGCGTGTGTGTGTGTGTGTGTGTGTGTGTGTGTGAGACGTTAGGTGTGAGAGCCAGGAGGAGGAAGCTGGTCTAGCGTGACGTAACACAACACTTCCACACCTTCACCTTTCATAAGTACACTTAGATCTACTTTATAAGAGTAACAGTTTACTTGGTTCCATAAGTACACTTAGATCTACTTTATAAGTGTAACAGTTTACTTGGTTCCATAAGTACACTTAGATCTACTTTATAAGTGTAACAGTTTACTTGGTTCCATAAGTACACTTAGATCTACTTTATAAGTGTAACAGTTTACTTGGTTCCATAAGTACACTTAGATCTACTTTATAAGAGTAACAGTTTACTTGGTTCCATAGGTACACTTAGATCTACTTTATAAGTGTAACAGTTTACTTGGTTCCATAAGTACACTTAGATCTGCTTTATAAGAGTAACAGTTTACTTGGTTCCATAGTACACTTAGTCTACTTTATAAGTGTAACAGTTTGCAGTTCATAAGTACACTTAGATCTACTTTATAATGTAACAGTTTACTTGGTTCCATAAAGTACACAGTTAGAGTCTAGATCTGCTTTATAAGTGTAACAGTTTACTTGGTTCCATAAGTACACTTAGATCTACTTTATAAGTGTAACAGTTTACTTGGTTCCATAAGTACACTTAGATCTACTTTATAAGTGTAACAGTTTACTTGGTTCCATCAGTACACTTAGATCTACTTTATAAGAGTAACAGTTTACTTGGTTCCATAGGTACACTTAGATCTACTTTATAAGTGTAACAGTTTACTTGGTTCCATAAGTACACTTAGATCTACTTTATAAGTGTAACAGTTTACTTGGTTCCATAAGTACACTTAGATCTACTTTATAAGTGTAACAGTTTACTTGGTTCCATAAGTACACTTAGATCTACTTTATAAGTGTAACAGTTTACTTGGTTCCATAAGTACACTTAGATCTACTTTATAAGTGTAACAGTTTACTTGGTTCCATAAGTACACTTAGATCTACTTTATAAGTGTAACAGTTTACTTGGTTCCATAAGTACACTTAGATCTACTTTATAAGTGTAACAGTTTACTTGGTTCCATAAGTACACTTAGATCTACTTTATAAGTGTAACAGTTTACTTGGTTCCATAAGTACACTTAGATCTACTTTATAAGTGTAACAGTTTACTTGGTTCCATAAGTACACTTAGATCTACTTTATAAGTGTAACAGTTTACTTGGTTCCATAAGTACACTTAGATCTACTTTATAAGTGTAACAGTTTACTTGGTTCCATAAGTACACTTAGATCTACTTTATAAGTGTAACAGTTTACTTGGTTCCATAAGTACACTTAGATCTACTTTATAAGTGTAACAGTTTACTTGGTTCCATAAGTACACTTAGATCTACTTTATAAGAGTAACAGTTTACTTGGTTCCATAGGTACACTTAGATCTACTTTATAAGTGTAACAGTTTACTTGGTTCCATAAGTACACTTAGATCTACTTTATAAGTGTAACAGTTTACTTGGTTCCATAAGTACACTTAGATCTACTTTATAAGCTTACTTGGTTCCATAAGTACACTTAGATCTACTTTATAAGTGTAACAGTTTACCATAAGTACACTTAGATCTACTAACACTCCATAAGTACACTTAAGTGTAACAGTTTACTTGGTTCCATAAGTACACTTA
The DNA here is from genome assembly GCF_018991925.1 of Homarus americanus. NCBI lineage: Eukaryota > Metazoa > Arthropoda > Malacostraca > Decapoda > Nephropidae > Homarus > Homarus americanus. Next base: position 145,839 of record NW_024724578.1, read on the forward strand.
GATCTACTTTATAAGTGTAACAGTTTACTTGGTTCCATAAGTACACTTAGATCTACTTTATAAGTGTAACAGTTTACTTGGTTCCATAAGTACTTAGATCTACTTTATAAGTGTAACAGTTTGCTTGGTTCCATAAGTACACTTAGATCTACTTTATAAGTGTAACAGTTTACTTGGTTCATAAGTACACTTAGATCTACTTTATAAGTGTAACAGTTTACTTGGTTCCATAAGTACACTTAGATCTACTTTATAAGTGTAACAGTTTACTTGGTTCCATAGTACACTTAGATCTACTTTATAAGTGTAACAGTTTACTTGGTTCCATAAGTACACTTAGATCTACTTTATAAGTGTAACAGTTTTGGTTCCATAAGTACACTTAGATACTTTATAAGTGTAACAGTTTACTTTCCATAAGTACTTAGATCTACTTTATAAGTGTAACAGTTTACTTGGTTCCATAAGTACACTTAGATCTACTTTATAAGTGTAACAGTTTACTTGGTTCCATAAGTACACTTAGATCTACTTTATAAGTGTAACAGTTTAATTGGTTCCATAAGTACACTTAGATCTACTTTATAAGTGTAACAGTTTACTTGGTTCCATAAGTACACTTAGATCTACTTTATAAGTGTAACAGTTTACTTGGTTCCATAAGTACACTTAGATCTACTTTATAAGTGTAACAGTTTACTTGGTTCCATAAGTACACTTAGATCTACTTTATAAGAGTAACAGTTTACTTGGTTCCATAAGTACACTTAAATCTACTTTATAAGTGTAACAGTTTACTTGGTTCCCTCAGTACATTGATCACATGTTATTTATTGGTTAATATTACCGGAGACAGAAAGTGTTGCCGGCTGTGTGGTGAAGCCCTGTACGTCAAGTGTTGAGTGTTGAGTTGGTTAACCCGTCTAAGGCAAAGTATTTAACCCGTCTAAGGCAAAGTATTTAACCCTTCTCAGCGTGACTCAGCGCGGCAGCTCACACATTATTACAGTGACTGATATGGATTGTAAGGTGGAGATACAGTAAAGGCAGTGAACAGAGGTAGCTTGGCCTCCCGTGCATAGCTGTACAGTAGAGGTAGAGAGGTAGCTTGGCCTCCCGTGCATAGCTGTACAGTAGAGGTAGAGAGGTAGCTTGGCCTCCCGTGCATAGCGATACAGTAGAGGTAGAGAGGTAGCTTGGCCTCCCGTGCATAGCTGTACAGTAGAGGTAGAGAGGTAGCTTGGCCTCCCGTGCATAGCTGTACAGTAGAGGTAGAGAGGTAGCTTGGCCTCCTGTGCATAGCGGTACAGTAGAGGTAGAGAGGTAGCTTGGCCTCACTCACAGGTATAGTTGGAAACTTCTCGTGGCGATATAGAAATAAAACTGTGAAGGTCCCGCACTGTGAGGACTTTTATTATACTGTATGTGTGTAGGGGACGACCCGACCCTCACGCTAGACACGACAGGAATCTTGAGTTTTTCTTCCATGTCGTTAATTGTGTATTGGTGTTCTCGGTGGCGGGGTCGTTGTGTTCAGTGTCACCCCAGGCCATGTTCTCCTCGCGGGGTCGTTGTGTTCAGTGTCACCCCAGGCCATGTTCTCCTCGCGGGGTCTACCGTTAACAGAGGAAACAGGCAGCTGTTATTCGGTGATAGTCGGCAGTGCTGTAGGGCGGGGGGGGACGGGGGGCAAACATTCCCTGCCACCAGCGGTTCCAGGTGCTGGCTACTGAAGGAGGCGTCAACATCGGTTAGTGTGCCGGCGGGCTTGGTCAGTCTCCCACGCTGCCTCTCTCCCTGGCCAGACTCTTGTAGCCAAGTCGACCAAGTTAGAAGGATTTCCGGTGATTTCCTTCGAGTAATCCCGACTCACCCTCACCAGGCCCGGGTAAACAACTGTCAGGGTCTTTTATTCCGTCGACGCCGCGGCCTTGAACGCGTGTGTGTGTGGAGGCAGTTGGCAGCCATCCACTGTCGCTGAGGCAGTTCCATCTTCCCGGAATCTTTCACATTTTTCCTCTAAATTTACCGACGATTCCAGTGTTTCAACGTTAACATGCTGGAAGTGGGGTTGACTCATGTTCGTTGTCGGCGCCAGATAGAGCCAGTGCCTATATCTGGCCACCTCCTATGTCTGGCCACTTCTTGTCTGGTACAGCTGGGCCAGGCATCGATATAATACCTCTGGTTGGTTCTGCGGAGGTTGTTGATGTGAGTTTATTTTGAGTGTTCCTCCTCTCTTGTTTACCCGTGTATGGTGAGGAGGGGAGGGGGTGGGGAGAGGAGGGGTGAGGGGAGGCAGAGACAATAACAGGATATCAGCAGAAGAGGTGTAGATGGTATCGATTCAGATTCAACCCGGATGTTATTCAGAAGCAGAGAGCGTGTACGACTGTGTGTGTGTGTGTGTTCCCGCACCACCAACTCAACCCTCAAATGTTTTCCTGTGCAGAAATTCCATTATTCACAACCCTCACTCTCTCTCTGTCTCGTTTCCAAGTTTTTTTTTTTATGACTGATCTATTTTTCCAGCACAGACCCTCCCGCCTCCGCCCAGTTATTGGTCTCCCGGCCCTACATGCCTCCACTTGCCTTCCTAAAAACGTGACAGTCAATACCTCACGCTTTCAACACTTCATTTTTCACAGTTGACGAGGAATGCATTAAAGATGTCTGTGTGTACCCGTGTGTGGATGTCACCCACCCGCACCGACCCCCGACCCGCACTGGCCCCCCACCACACTGGCACCCCACCCACACTGGCCCCCACCCACACTGGCTCCCCACCCACACTGGCCCCCACCCACACTCTGGCCCCCATCCACCCTGGCCCCCACCCACACTGGCCCCACCCACACTGGCCCCCACCCACACTGGCCCCCACCCACACTGGCCCCCACCCACACTGGCCCCCCACCCACACTGGCCCCCACCCACACTGGCCCCCACCCACACTGGCCCCCACCCACACCCTGCCCCCACCCACCTGCCCCACCCACACTGGACCCCACCCACACTGGCCCCCCACCCACACTGGCCCCCACCCACACTGGCCCCCCACCACACTGGCCCCCACCCACACTGGCCCCCACCCACACTGGCCCCCCACCCACACGCCCACCCACACCGCCCCCCACCCACACACCGCCCCACCCACACCGCCCCTACCCACACCGCCCCCCACCCACACCGCCCCCCACCCACACCGCCCCCCACCCACACCGCCCCCACCCACACCGCCCCCACCCACACTGCTCCCCCACCCACACTGCCCCCCACCCACACCGCCCCCACCCACACCCCCGCCCCCCACCCACACCGCCCCCCACCCACACCGCCCCCACCCACACCGCCCTCCACCCACACCCGACCTCCAACCCACACCGACCTCCACCCCACACCGACCTCCAATCCCACACCGGCCCCACCCACACCGGCCCCCACCCACACCGGCCCCCACCACACCTGACCCCCCACCCACACCGGCCCCCACCCACACCGGGCTCCCACCCACACCGGCCCCCACCCACCCGGCCCCCACCCACACCGGCCCCCACCCACACCCGGCCCCCACCACCGACCCCCACCCACACCGGCCCCCACCCACCGGCCCCCACCCACACCGGCCCCACCCACACTGGCCCCACCCACACCGGCCCCACCCACACTCCCCCACCCACACCTGGCCCCCACCCACACCCCTGGCCCCACCCACACACTGGCCCCCACCCACACCGCCCCCACCCACATGGCCCCCACCCACACCGGCCCCCACCCACACCGGCCCCACCCACACCGGCCCCACCCACACCGGCCCCCCACCCACACCGGCCCCCACCCACACCGGCCCCCACCCACACCCGGCCCCCACCCACACCGACCCCCCACACCGACCCCCCACACCGACCCCCCACACCCCACCCCCACACCGACCCCCACACCCTCGACCCCCACACCGACCCCCACACCGACCCCACACCGACCCCCCACACCGACCCCCCACACCGACTCCCCACCGACCCCCACACCGACCCCCACACCGACCGACCTCCCACACCGACCCCCCACACACCCTGACCCCCACACCAACCCCCCACATCGACCCCCACACCGACCCCCACACCGACCCCCACACCGACCCCCACACCGACCCCCCACATCGACCCCCACACTGACCCCCACACTGACCCCCACACCGACCCCCACACCGACCCCCACACGACCCCACACCGACCCCACACCGACCCCCACACCGACCCCCACGACCCCCACACCAACCCCCCACATCGACCCCCACACCGACCCCCACATCGACCCCCCACCCATACCCTCGACCCCCACACCGACTCCCCACACCGACCCCCACACCGACCCCCACACCGACCCCCCACACCGACTCCACACCGACCACCCACACCGACCCCAACGACCCCCACCGACCCCCACATCGACCCCCACATCGACACCCCACACCGACCCCCACACCAACCCCCCACATCGACCCCCACCGACCCCCCCACACCGACCCCTTACACCGACCCCCACACCGACCCCCACATCGACCCCCCACACCGACCCCACACCGACTCCCCACACCCGACCCCCCACACCGACCCCCCACACCGACCCCACACCGATCCCCCACATCGACTCCCCACATCGACCCCCACACCGACCCCCACACCGACCCCCCCACACCGACCCCCACACCGACCCCCACACCGACCCCCCACACCGACCCCCACACCGACCCCACACCGACCCCACACCGACCCCCACACACCGAACCCCCACACCGAACCCCACACCAACCCCCCACACCGACCCCCACACCGACCTCCCACACCGACCCCCCCACACCGACCCCCACACCGACCCCCCACATCGACCCTTCACACCAACCCCCACATCGACCCCCCACACCAACCCCCACACCGACCCCACACGACACCCCACACCGACCTCCACACCAACAACCCCCACACCAACCTCCACATCGACCCCCACACCGACCCCCACACCGACCCCCATACCCGACCCCTCACACCGACCCCCCCACACCGACCCCCTACACCGACCCCCCCACACCGACTCCCCACACCGACCCCCACACACCGACCCCCACACCGACCCTCACAGACCCCCACACCAACCCCCACACCGACCCCCACACCGACCCCCACATAACCACCCCCAACCGACCCCCCACATCGACCCCCACCGACCCCCACGACCCCCATAACCCCCATCGACCCTCCACACCAACCCCACATCGACCCCCACCCAACCCCATCGACCCCCAACATCGACCCCCACACCGACCCCAACATCCCCACCAACACCGACCCCCACACCACACCCCACCACCCACCAAACCCCCACCGACCCCCACACACCGACCCTACACCACCCCCACCAACCCCCCACACCGACCCCACAGACCCCACACCAACCCCCCACATCGACCCCCACACCGACCCCCCCGACCCCCCACACCAACCCCACACCAACCCCACACCAACCCCCACCAACCCCCCACATACCGACCCCCCACCAACTTCCCAATCGACCCCCCACACCGTCCACACCCACACCGACCCCCACACCCACACAAAACCCCCCACACCAACCCACACCAACACCCACATCGACCCAAACCCCCTACACCGACCCCCCACCCACACCGCAAACCCCACCGACCCACCCACACCATCGACCCCACCAAACCACCGACCCCCCACCACCACCAACCCACCACCCCACACCAACCCCCCACCACCTACCCCACCCCAACCGACCCCCACACCAACCACACCGACCCCACCACCATTACCACCATTACCACCATTACCACCACCTACCACACCTTTACCCTCTACCCATAATTTAACTCATAGATACACAGACCCACCTCACCTGAAACCACCACACCGACCCCCACACCACCCCCCACACCACCCCCAGACCCCCAGACCCCCACAGACCCCACTGACCCCCAGACCGAAACCACCCCACGAATACACACCAACACCAGACCCCACACCGACCCAAAACACCGACACACACACACGAACACCACACACCCCAAGACCCCCACAGACCCCACAGACCCCCACAGACCCCAACACCGAATCCCACACAGACCCCCCACCAGACCCCCACCTGACCCCACACCTGACCCCCCAACCCCCACATCGACCCCCACATCGACCTCCCACAACCCCCCGACCCCCACCCCAACCCCACATCGACCCTTCACCAACCCCCATCGACCCCTTCACCAACCCCATCGACCCCCCACATCGACCCCCACCGACCCCCACCGACACCAACCCCCATCGACCCCACCGACCCCCACCCAACATCGACCTCTCACCGACCCCCTACACCGACCCCCACCCCCACCGACCCCCCCTACATCGACCCCATCGTCCCCACCGACCCCACCAACCCCATCGACCCCCACCAACCCCGCTCCCCCAGACAAACCCCCCACACCAGCCCTCCCACATCGACCCCACCGACCCCCACCGACCCCATCGACCCCCACCGACCCCCCACCGACCCCCACACCAACCCACACCAAACCCCCACATCGACACCGACCCCCAACCGACCCCACCACCCACATCGACGCCCACACCAACCCCGTCTCAACGCCCACTCGACCCTACACCGACCCCAAACCCCACCCCGTCGATCCCACACCGACCACCGACCAACCCCATCGACCCCCACCAACCCCCATCGACCCCAGACCGACCCCCCACCAACCACTCCCCATCGACCCCACACCCGCCCCTACACCCCCATCGACCCCACACCGACCCCACAAACCCCCACCAAACCCACACCGACCCCCCACATCGACCCCCACCGACCCCCACCCAAACCCCCCACACCAACCCCCCACCAGACCCCCACACCAACCCCCCACACCAACCCCCCACCAACCCCCCCACCAACCCCATCGACCCCCTACCAGACCCCCACGTCGCCCACATAGACCCTCACCGACCCCCACCGTCCCCCGCAAACCCCCTGCACCATTCACCCCCCACACCAACCCCCATGTCGACCCACACGTGACCCACACCGACCCCAACCCCCACCAACCCCACATCGAACCCCATCATCCCCCCAAACCCCCACAAACCCCACCATCCCCACACCGGCTCCCCATCCTCCCCACACCGACCCCAAACCCCACCCACAGTATGTTTATGTCCTGTCAAGCCTTCAAACCATATTGTGATACAACCTCCTCATGTGCCACCATACAATCCTGCCCTGATAACTTACTCACTCGGTAGCACCATACAATCTACCCTGGACCCAACCTTTCCTCCCGTGTGGCACCATACAGTCCCTACCCTGATGACAACACTCACTCGTTGTGGCACCACATGTCCTGCCCCTGACAACACTTTCTCACTCTCGGTGTGCTCCTCCACAGTCCTGCCCCTGATGACAACACTCATCGTATGGCACCATCCAGTCCTGCCCACAACCATGCTCACTCGAGTGGTGGCACCATGCAGTCCTGCCCTGGACAACACTCACTCGGTAACTGCATACAATCCCTGCCCCTGACAACCTCACTCCGGTAGCTTGGCACCACCACAGTCTAACCACACTAACCTTACTCACTCAGTGGCAGCACCCATACCCAGTCCCTGCCCTGACAACCTAACTCACTCCGGGTATAGCCTCCATACAGTCCTGCCCTCAATGTTTTACACGGTAGAAGTGCTCTAACTGTCCCTAACACAACCTGCCCCTAACCTGGCCCTGGCTTCTTCAGCCTAGCCCCAGCCTGGCAACACCTAACCTGGCCTGGCCTGGCCTGGCCTAACCTGGCCCTAACCTTAACCCAGCATGACACAACCTGGCCTGGCCTGGCCTGGCCTGGCCCTGGCCCCAACGCCAACCTAGCCTGGCTAGCCTGGCCCTAGCCATAACCTGGCCTAACCTGGCCCAGCCTAACCCTGGCCTGGCCTAACACTTCTACCCCTATAGCTCTTCCAACCTCTTACCTAACAGCCCTGAATAGCCTGACAACATAACTAACCTGGCCTAGCCTAGCCTAACCCTAGCCTAACCTAACCTAACCTAGCCTAGCCTAGCCTGGAACTAACCTAACCCAACATAGCCCAGCTCAGCCTAGCCCAGCCTGAAGGTGCAGCTCAGACCAACCCAACTCCAACCCAACCCAACATAACCCAACCCAGCCTAACCTAACCCAACCTAACCTAACCTAGCTCAACCTAACCGAACCCAGCCTAGCCTCAGCCTAACCTAGCTTCAACCTAACCTAGCTAGCCTAACTCAGCTCAGCCTAACCTAACCCAACCCAAGCTAGCCTAACCCAACCTAGCCTTAACCTAACCTAGCCTAGCCTAACCTAACCTAACCTGATCTAACTTAATGTGTTTGTTGTTGTGGGTTGTGATGTGTTAAGTCGTTAGGAACTGTCCACCCCACCTTGTTAGTGTGTGGGGGGGGGGTACTGCTGCTGGACCAGACAGACAGTACTGATAATGGGAGGAGAGGAGTATCATTGAAAGGAGGAAGGAAGAGGGAGGAGGAGGAGGGAAGGGTTATGGTTGTACAGCTGACTTCAGATCAGCTGTGCCTCCGATCAGCTGTACCCCCCTCAATAAGGTTTCAGCCATGATGATGAGGTGTTTGTGAGGCCCCGGGTGAGGCACACCCTCCTCACCCCAAAGCCTCCTCCCCTCCTCACACCCCAAAGCCTCCTCCTCACCCCAAAGCCTCCTCACCCCAAAGCCTCCTCACCCCAAAGCCTCCACCTCCTCACCCCAAAGCCTCCACCTCCTCACCCCAAAGCCTCACCCCAACCTCTCCTCACCCCAAAGCCTCCTCACCCCAAAGCCTCCTCACCCCAAAGCCTCCTCACCCCAAAAGCCTCCTCCTCACCCCAAAGCCTCCACCCCACCCAAAGCCTCCTCCCCCAAAGCCTCCTCCTCCTCACCCCAAAAGCCTCCTCCCCGCCTCCCCACCCCAAAGCCTCCCTCCTCCACCCCAAAGCCTCTCCTCACCCCAAAGCCTCCTCTCACTCTAAAGCCTCTCCTCACCCCAAAGCTCCCTCCTCACCCCAAAAGCCTCTCCCCACCTCAAAGCCTTCTCACCCCAAAGCCTCCTCCTCACCCCAGCCTCCTCACCCCAAAGCCTCCCTCACCCCAAAGCCTCCCTCCTCACCCCAAAGCCTCCTCCTCACCCCAAAGCCTCCTCCTCACCTCACCCCAAAAGCCTCCTCCTCCCCAAAAGCCTCCTCCTCACCCCAAAAGCCCTCCTCACCCCAAAGCCTCCTCCTCACCCCAAAGCCTCCCTCTCCTCACCCCAAAGCCTCCCTCCTCACCCCAAAAGCTTCCTCTCTCACCCTAAAGCCTCCTCTCTCACGCCAAAGCCTCCCTTCCTCACCCCAAAGCCTCACACCAAAGCCTCCTCCTCACCCCAAAACCTCCCCTTCTCACCCCAAAATCCTCTCCTCATGCCAAAGCCTCCTCACACCAGCCTCCCTCCTCACCCCAAAAGCCTCCTCCTCTCTCTCCCCTCCTCAACCCCAAAAGCCTCCTCACCCCAAAAGCCTCCCTCCTCACCCCAAAGCCTCCTCACACCAAAGCCTCCCCCTCCCCCTCCCCAAAAGCCTCCCCTCCTCACCCAAAAGCCTCCCCCTCTCCACCCCGCCTCCTCTCCTCACCCCAAAGCCTCCCCTCCTCACACAAAACCTCCCCCTCCTCCCCATCTCCCTCCTCACCCCAAAAGCCTCCCCCTCCTCACCCAAAGCCTCCCCTCCTCCACCCCAAAGCCTCCCCCTCCTCACCCCAAGCCTCCCCTCCTCTAAAAGCCTCCCCCTCCTCACACTAGCCTTCCTCTCCCCTCACCCAAAGCCTCCCCTCCTCACCCCAAGCCCCACCCCCTGACCCCACTCCTACGCCTCACCACCACCCACCAAGCCCCACTCCTACGCCTCCCACCACCACCCACCAAGCCCCTCCTACGCCTCACCACCACCCCCAAGCCCCCCTCTGCGCCTCCCACCACCACCAAGCCCCACTCCTACGCCTCACCACCACCCACCAAACCCCCACTCCTACGCCTCCACCACCCCACCAAGCCCCACTCCCGCCTCACCACCAAGCCCCACTCCTCGCCTCACCACCACCCAGCCCACCGTAAACCACCTCCCACGTGTGTCTCTCGTTAAAGCCTCACCACTCGAGTAAAAGTTTGGATACTAAACTGGATGGGACTCAGCCAGGCGCTCCATAGTGTTGTCAGAGGCGAGAGTTAGAGTGACTCGTGTGTGAGTGAGTCTCAACAGGTTGGTGTGGTTGTTGTTATGTTAGTTGTTGTTGTAGTGGTGGTTGTTGTTATTTTTGTGGTGGTTGTTGTTGTATAGTTGTTGTTGTGGCTGTTGTGTTAATACATTCTTGAGGACAGTTCTGGACACTTATGATAGTATTCCTGCCTCTACTTACGGTCTTATTTATGCAGATAAGTGGGGCAGGGGTGACCTTCCTTAGACTATTATACACTAATGAGTTTATATTGTGTTGTGATGTAACTTTTACCTCAATGATATATCAAATTTTATATCATTTGGAATACGTCATTATTGATGGTGATGTTTACGTCATTATTGATGGTGATGTTTACGTCATTGTTGATGGTGATGTTTACGTCATTATTGATGGTGATGTTTACGTCATTATTGATGGTGATGTTTACGTCACTATTGATGGTGATGTTACGTCATTATTGATGGTGATGTTTACGTCATTATTGATGGTGATGTTTACGTCATTATTGATGTAATGTTTACGTCATTATTGATGGTGATGTTTACGTCATTATTGATGGTGATGTTTACGTCATTATTGATGGTAATGTTTACGTCATTATTGATGGTAATGTTTACGTCATTATTGATGGTAATGTTTACGTCATTATTGATGGTGATGTTTACGTCACTATTGATGGTGATGTTTACGTCATTAATGATGGTAATGTTTACGTCATTATTGATGGTAATGTTTACGTCATTATTGATGGTGATGTTTACGTCACTATTGATGGTGATGTTTAAACTGTTTATATACAAGTAAATTTGAAAACAAATGAAGTATTAAGATTAAGAAAATTTAGAGAAATATTTGAAAAGTTTAGACAAAGACAAATGATATAATTAAGAATGTGAGAATAATTAGTAAGAAATATTAATGGTGCGGGAGGCAGTGGCTGTTGATAAACTGGGGCCCAGAGAGATGCAAAACCTCAGAGGCTTGGTAAAAACAGCCCGAGAACGAGGCAGGGACTGTGGTCACCAACCCTGCCCTTCCCCCGCACACTATATACAGACGTGACTGCCACGGCTCACATACAGTGCTGTAGGACATGACAGTGCTGTACCACGGCTTTCATACAGTACTGTGGACGTGACGATTGCTGTACCACGGCTCACATACAGTACTGTAGGACGTGACTGTACTGTACCACGGCTCACATATACAGTTCTGTAGGACGTGACGGTGCTGTACGGCTCACATACAGTGCTGTGGGACGTGACAGTGCACTGTACCGGCTCACATACGAGTACTATAGGACGTGACTGTACTGTGCCATGGCTCACATACAGTATGGGACGTGACTGTACTGTACCATGGCTCCACCCTGATACTGTGGGACGTGACGGTACTGTACCACGGCTCACATATACAGTACTGTGGGACGTGAGCGGTACTGGCACCTGACTCCCCATACAGTGCTGTAGGACGTGACGGTACTGTACCACAGCTCATACAGTGCTGTAGGACATTGACTGTGCATGCCGGCTCACATATACAGTACTGTGGGACATGACTGTACTGCTGCAACTCACATACAGTACTGTAGGACGTGACTGTGCTGCCACAGCTCTGCCACAGTACTGTAGGACGTGACGGTACTGTGCCACGGCTCACATATACAGTACTGTAGGACGTGACGGTGCTGTACCACGGCTACATATACAGTACTGTAGGACGGCTGTTACTGTATCACAGCTCACATATACAGTACTGGCAGGACGTGACGGTACTGTACCACGGCTCACGCCACAGTGCTGTGGGACGTGACGGTACTGTACGGCTCACATACAGTACTGTAGGACGTGACTGTACTGTGCCACTGGCTCACGCCTGATGCTGTGGGACGTGACTGTGCTGTACCACGGCTCTATACAATCACTGTGGGACGTGACGGTACTGTACCACGGCTCCTATGCAGTGCTGTGGGACGTGACGGTGCTGTGCCACGGCTCCCCATATACAGTGCTGTGGGACGTGAGGTGCTGTACCACGGCTCACATACAGTGCTGTAGGACGTGACGGTACTGTACCGGCTCACGCAGTGCTGTGGGACGTGTTTGATGCCATGCCACGGCTCACATACAGTACTGTAGGACGTGACGTGCTATTACGGCTCTATACAGTACTGTCGGACGTGACGGTGCTGTACGGCTCACATACAGTACTGTGGGACGTGGGCGGTACTGTGCCACGGCTCACATACAGTACTGTGGGACGTGACTGTACTGTACCACAGCTCACATATGCACAGTACTGTAGGACGTGACGGTACTGTATCACGGCTCCACATACCAGTGCTGTAGGACGTGACGGTGCTGTATCTGGCTCCTATACAGTGCTGTGGGACGTGAGCAGTGCTGTATCTGTCACATACAGTACTGTAGGACGTGACGGTGCTGTGCCACGGCTCACATGCAGTGCTGTGGGACGTGTTTTCAGTACTGTACCACAGCTCACATATACAGTACTGTAGGACGTGACTGTACTGTACCACAGCTCACATACAGTGCTGTGGGACGGTGCTGTGCCACGGCTCACATACAGTGCTGTGGGACTGTGTTTGTGCGCCCGCACGGCTCATGTCTGTGCTGTAGGACATTGACTACTGTATACAGCTCACATACAGTACTGTGGGACGTGACGGTGCTGTGCCACGGCTCACATACAGTACTGTGGGACGTGTTTCAGCACCGTCACATACAGTGCTGGGACGTGTTCATGCTGTACCACGGCTCACATACAGTGCTGTAGGGGACGTGACGGTGCTGTATCACGGCTCACTTACAGTACTGTGGGACGTGACGGTACTGTGCCACGGCTCTATACAGTGCTGTGGGACGTGAGCTGTGCTGTACCACGGCTGCTTACAGTGCTGGGACGTGACGGTACTGTGCCACAGCTCTATACAGTACTGTGGGACGTGAGCGGTGCTGTACCACGGCTCACATACGGTACTGTGGGACGTAACGGTGCTGTATCCACGGCTCACATACAGTACTGTGGGGACGTGACGGTGCTGTACCACGGCTCGCCACAGTACTGTAGGACGTGACGATACTGTACCCTGGCTCACATACAGTACTGTGGGACATTGTTGTACTGTACCACGGCTCCACATACAGTACTGTGCTGTGCCACGGCTCACATACAGTACTGTGGGACGTGACAGTACTGTACCACGGCTCTACATACAATGCTGTGGGACGTGACTATGCTATCACGGCTCACATACAGTACTGTGGACGTGACGGTGCCTGTACCACGGCTCATACAGTGCTGTGGGACGTGACGGTACTGTACCACGGCTCACATACAGTGCTGTGGGACATTGTTTCTGTGCTATTATCACAGCTCACGCCACAGTACTGTAGGACGGCCGACGGTACTGTACCACGGCTGCTCACATACAGTACTGGGACGTGACGGTACTGTACCACTGGCTCACATACAGTACTGTAGGACGTGACTGTGCTATTACCACGGCTCCACATACAGTACTGTGGGACGTGACTGTGCACTGTACCATCCACATAATACAGTACTGTGGGACGTGACGGTGCTGTGTCACGGCTCTGCTCTGGTGCTGTGGGACGTGAGCAGTGCTGTGCCGCAGCTCACATGCAGTGCTGTAGAGCGTGACGGTGCTGTATCACGGCTCTATACGAGTACTGTGGGACGTGACGGTGCTGTGCCACGGCTCACATACAGTACTGTGGGACGTGACGGTGCTGTGCCACGGCTACATACAGTACTGTGGGACGTGATGCTGGCGCAAACCATACCACGTGATGCTGGGTTGTTGACAGTACTGTGCCACGGCTCACATACAGTGCTGTGCTGTGCCACAGCTCACATACAGTACTGTACTGTGCCACGGCTCACATACAGTACTGTGGGACGTGACAGTGCACTGTACCACGGCTCACATACAGTGCTGTAGGACGTGACTGTGCTGTGCCACGGCTCACATATACAGTACTGTGCATGCCACAGCTCACATACAGTACTGTGGGACGTGACGGTACTGTACCACGGCTCACATACAGTACTGTGGGACATTGACTGTACTGTACCACGGCTCCTATACAGTGCTGTGCTGTACTACACAGCTCCTGTACAGTGCTGTGGGACGTGACGTTGCACTGTGCCACGGCTCACATACAGTGATGCTGTGGGACGTGACGGTACTGTACCGGCTCACATATACAGTACTGTGGGACTGACTGTGCACAATACCACGGCTCACATACAGTACCATATGGCCTACAGCTCCTGGTTCTGTGGGACGTGACGGTACTGTACCACAGCTCCGCCACAGTACTGTGGGACGTGACTATGCTGTACCACGGCTCACATACAGTACTGTGGGGCTATTGACAGTACTGTGCCTACGGCTCACATACAGTACTGTGGGACGTGACTGTGCTGTGCACGGCACATACAGTACTGTGGGACAGTGACGGTACTGTACCACGGCTCACATACAGTACTGTGGGACGTGACGGTACTGTATCACGGCTCACGCCACCAGTACTGTGGGACGTGACGGTGCTGTGCCGGCTCACATACGGTACTGTGGGACGACAATTGCTATTACCACAGCTCATACAGTACTGTAGGACGTGACAGTGCTATGCCACAGCTCATACAGTACTGTAGGACGTGACGGTACTGTACCACGGCTCGCATATGATGCTGTACTGTGCAGCTACATGTGCTGCTGTGGGACACACGCGGTGCTGTGCCACGGCTCTATACAGTGCTGTGGGACGTGACGGTGCTGTGCCACGGCTCCTTATACAGTGCTGTGGGACGTGAGCATGCTGTGCCACGGCTCTATACGGTACTGTGGGACGTGACGGTGCGCATGCCACGGCTCATATGCAATGCTGTAGGACGTGACGGTACTATGCTACGGCACCACGCCTGGTACTGTAGGACGTGAACGGTGCTGCCGGCTCACGCCTGATGCTGGGGACTGACGTAACGGTACTGTACCACGGCTCTATACAGTCGCATGGGACGTAACAGTGCTGTACCACGGCTCACGCCTGGCCAGTACTGGACGTGATACTGTACCACGGCTCACATACCAGTACTGTGGGACGGCCGGGCGTTGCTGTACCACGGCTCACATGCAGTGCTGGACGTGACGGTGCTGTGCCGGCTCACATACAGTACTGTGGGACGGCTGTACTGTGCCACGGCTCCTCATATTACAGTGCTGTGGGGACGTGACGGTGCTGTACCACGGCTCACATACAGTGCTGTAGGACGTGACAGTGCTGTACCACGGCTCCCCGCATACCAGTGCTGTGGGACGTGACAGTGCTATTGCCACGGCTCTGTCTCTGATGCTACATGGGACGTGACAGTGCATGCAGCTCACCGCCAGTGCCTTGCTGTGCCACAGCTCCTTACAGAAATTGCTGTGGGACAATGACAATGCTACCACAGCTCACATACAGTACTGTGGGACGGCTCAGTACTGTGCCACAGCTCTACACCACAATGCTGTAGGACGTGACGGTGCTGTACCACGGCTCCCCCGCACAGTGCGCTGGGACGTGACGGTGCTGTACCACGGCTCACATACAGTACTGTGGGACGTGACGGTGCTGTACCACGGCTCACATACAGTACTGTGGGACGTGACGGTGCTGTGCCACAGCTCACATACAGTGCTGTGGGACGTGGCGGTGCTGTACCACGGCTCACATATGCAATGCTGTGGGACGTGACCGGTACTGTGCCACGGCTCTATACCGGTACTGTGGGACGTGACTGTGCTGTGCCACGGCTCTATCTGATGCTGGCCAGGACACATTGACGGTACTTATGCCACGGCTCACATACAGTGCTGTGGGACGGCTCGACAGTGCTGTATCACGGCTCACATACAGTGCTGTGGGGCGGCCGACGATTACTGTGCCACGGCTCTATAAGTGCTGTGGGACGTGTTGATGCTGTATCACGGCTCTTTATACAATGCTATGGGACATTGACGGTGCTGTGCCACGGCTCACATACAGTACTGTGGGACGTGACTGTACTGTATCACGGCTCTGTATACAGTACTGTGGGACATTGACGGTACTGGCTGACAGCTCCACGCGCCACAATTGCTGTAGGACGTGACGGTACTGTACCACGGCTCCGCATACGGTACTGTAGGGACGGTGACGGTGCTATTACCACGACTCACATACAGTGCTGTGGGACGTGACGGTACTGTATCACGGCTCACATACAGTGCTGTGGGACGTGACGGTGCGTACCACGGCTCGCCTGATTGCTGCTGTAGGACGTGACGGTGCTGTACCACAGCTCTGCCCACAGTGCTGTGGGACGTGACTGTGCTGTACCACGGCTCACATGCAGTACTGTGGGACGGCTCGACGGTGTACCACGGCTCACATGCAATTGCTGTGGGACGTGACGGTGCTATTGCCACGGCTCTGCTCTGATGCTGTGGGACGGCTGACGGTGCTGTACCACGGCTCTATGCAGTACTGTGGGACGTGACTGTGCTGTACCACGGCTCACATGCAGTGCTGTGGGACGTGTGATTACTGTGCCACGGCTCACATGTACAGTGCTGTAAGGACCCGTGAAACAGTACTGTACCACGGCTCACATACCTGATGCGCATGGGACGTGACCATTACTGTGCCACAGCTTGCTCTGATGCTGTGGGACGTGACGGTGCTGTACACGGCTCCTATACAGTGCTGGGACGTGACGGTACTGTATCACGGCTCCTATACAGTACTGTGGGACGTGACGGTGCCATGCCACGGCTCACATACAGTACTGTGGGACGTGACTGTACTGTGCCATCACATGCAGTCACTGTGGGACGTGATGCTGTACCGGCTCACGCGCAGTGCTGTGGGACGTGACTGTGCTGGCTCACGCCACAGTGCTGTAGGACGTGACCGGTGCCATATCACGGCTCACATACAGTGCTGTGGGACGGCGATTGCTGTGCCACGGCTCACATACAGTGCTGTGGGGACGTGACTGTGCTGTGCCACGCTCGCATACAATTGCTGTGGGACGTGACGGGGTACTGTACCACGGCTCACATACAATTGCTGTGGGACGTGACGGTACTGTATCACGGCTCACATACAGTGCTGTGGGACGTGACGATGCTATGTCTACGGCTCACATACGGTACTGTGGGGACGTGAACGGCACTGTACCACGGCTCACATACAGTACTGTAGGACGTGACTGTGCTATTACGGCCCACATACAGTACTGTAGGACGTGACGGTACTGTATCACGGCCCACATACTGTGCTGTAGGACGTGACGGTACTGTATCACGGCTCACATAATACGCAGTACTGTAGGACGTGACGATACGGCTCACATACAGTACTGTAGGGACGTGACGGTACTGTATCGGCTCACATACAGTACTGTAGGGGCTGACGGTACTGTATCACGGTTCATACAGTACTGTAGGACGTGACGGTTACTGTACCACGGCTCACATACAGTACTGTAGGACGTGACGGTACTATGTCACGGCTCACATACAACGGTACTGGGACGTGACTTGATACTGTGCCACGGCTCATACGGTACTGTAGGACGTGACGGTACTGTACCACGGCTCACATACAGTGCTGTAGGACGTGACGATGCTGTATCACAGCTCACATACAGTGCACTGTGGGACGGCTGACGGTACTGTATCACGGCTCACATACAGTACTTTGTGGGACGTGACCCGATTGCTGTGCCACGGCCTCACATACAGTACTGTAGGACGTGGCTGTACTGTACCACGGCGCACATACAGTACTGTGGGACGTGGCTGTGCTGTACCACGGCTCACATACAGTACTGTGGGGATGACTGTACTGTACCACAACTCACCTTGATGCTGGGACGTGACGGTACTGTACCACGGCTCACATACAGTACTGTAGGACCTTGACGGTACTGTATCTGTCCCATACGGTACTGTAGGACATGTTTTGATGCTGTCTACAGCTCACATACAGTACTGTAGAGCGTGACGGTACTGTACCACGGCTCACCATATACAGTACTGTAGGACGTGACGATTGCTGTGCCACGGCTCACATATACAGTACTGTGGGACACGTGACGGTACTGTATCACGTACATATACAGTACCATGGGACGTGACTGTACTGTACCACGGCTCGCATACAGTACTGTGGGACGTGACGGTACTGTATCACGGCTCACATACCAATGCTGAGACGTGACAGGCCTGCACAGCTCACATCACAGTACTGTGGGACGTGACGGTACTGTACACGGCTCTATACAGTTCTGTAGGACGTGACGGTACTGTATCGCTCACCGCCACAGTACTGTGGGACGTGACGGTACTGTATCACGGCTCACATATACAGTACTGTGGGACGTGAGCGGTACTGTACCACGGCTCATACAGTACTGTAGGACGTGACGGTACTGTGGCTCACATACAGTACTGTAGGAGACGTGACGGTGCTGTATCACGGCTCACATACAGTACTGTAGGACGTGACAGTACTGTATCACGGCTCACATACAGTACTGTAGGACGGCGAGCGGTACTGTACCACGGCTCATATACAGTTCTGTAGGACGTGACGGTACTGTGTCACGGCTCACATATACAGTACTGTGGGACGTGACGGTACTGTATCACAGCCTCACATACAGTACTGTAGGACGTGACAGTACTGTACCACGGCTCACATACAGTTCACCAGCAGGACGTGACGGTGCACAATATCACGGCTCACATACAGTACTGTAGGACGTGACAGTACTGTATGCAGCTCTATACAGTACTGTGGGACGTGATTGCTATGCCACGGCTCTATACGGTACTTTAGCCAGGACGTGACGGTGCTGTATCACGGCTCACATACAATGCTATGGGACATTATTGTGTGCTGTACCACGGCTCTATATACAGTACTGTGGGACGTATTGACTGTACTTGCATACCACGGCTCTATACAGTGCTGTAGGACGTGACGGTACTGTATCTGGCTCCACCTTTGGTACTGTAGGACATAACATTACTGTACCACAGCTCACATACAGTACTGTGGGACGTGACGGTACTGTACCACAGCTCACCCCGCCACAGTTCTGTAGGGGTTGTGACGGTGCATCTGGCTCACATGCAGTACTGTGGGACCGTGTGTACTGTATCTGGCTCACATACAATACTGTAGGACGTGACTGTACTGTACCACGGCTCACATACAGTACTGTGGGACGTGACGGTACTTGCAGCTCCACATACAGTGCTGTAGGACGTGACGGTACTGTACCACGGCTCACATACAGTACTGTAGGACGTGACGGTACTGTACCAAAGGCTCACTTGCACAGTACTGTAGGACGTGTTTCTGTGCCTGACTCACATACAGTTACTGTGGGACGTGAGCGGTGCTGTGCACCGCGACCACATACAGTACTGTAGGACATTCGACAGTACTGTGCCACGGCTCACACTCTGATGCTGTGGGACGTGACGGTACTGTACCACGGCGCTCACATATAGTAGTGCGGGACGGTGACGGTGCTGTACCACCGGCTCACATACAATGATACTGTGGGACGTGACAGTACTGTATCACGGCTCACATATGCACAGTGCTGTAGGACGTGACTGTACTGTACCACGGCTCACATACAGTACTGTAGGACGTGACAGTGCCATGCCACGGCTCTATACAGTACTGTGGGACGTGACGGTACTGTACCACGGCTCACATACAATGCTATGGGACGTGACTGTACTGTACCACGGCTCACATACAGTGCTGGGACGTGACGGTACTGTACCACAGCTCACATACAGTACTGTGGGACGTGACGGTACTGTACCACAGCTCACATACCAGTACTGTGGGACGTGACGGTACTGTACCACGGCTCACATACAGTACTGTGGGACGTGAGCTGTGCTGTACCACGGCTCCCCATACAGTACTGTGGGACGGTATTTTGTACTGTGCCACGGCTCACGCATACAATACTGTAGGACGTGACGGTGTACTGTGCCACGGCTCTTTATACAGTTCTGTAGGACGTGACTGTGTGCTGTACCACGGCTCGCCACAGTGCTGTGGGACGTGACGGTGCTGTATCACGGCTCCACATACAGTACTACCAACAGGACGTATCGACACAGTGCTGTATCACGGCTCACATACCAGTGCTGTGGGGACGTGACTGATGCTATCACGGCTCCACATACAGTACTGTAGGACGTGACTGTGCTATGCCACGGCTCACATACAGTACTGTGGGACGTGATGACGTTACTCTACCACGGCTCACGCCACAGTGCTGTAGGACGTGACCAGTACTGTATCACGGCTCACATAATACAGTACTGTGGGACGTGACTGTGCTGCCACGGCTCACATACAGTGCTGTGGGACGTGACGGTGCTGCTGCCACAGCTCACACAGTACTGTGGGACGGCGACGGTACTGTACCACGGCTCACCATACAATGATGCTGTGGGACGTGACGGTACTGTATCACGGCTCACATATCGGTACTGTGGGACGTGTATGCTGTACCACGGCTACGCCACAGTGCTGCCAGGACGTGACGGTGCTGTGCCACGGCTCACATACAGTGCTACATGGGACGTGACTATGTAATACCACAGCTCTGCTCTACAGTACTGTGGGGACGTGACGGTACTATGTCGGCTCACATACAGTACTGTGGGGACGTGACGGTACTGTACCACAGCTCTATACAGTACTGTGGGACGTGACTGTGCTGTATCACGGCTCTGCCAGTACTGTAGGACGTGACGGTACTAATACCACGGCTCTATACAGTACTGTAAGGACAGGCAATTGCACAACACCATGGCTCACATATACAGTACTGTGGGACGTGACGGTGCTGTACCACGGCTCTATACAGTACTGTAGGACGTGACGGTGCTGTACCACGGCTCACATACGGTGCTGTGGGACGTGACGGTACTGTGCCACGGCTCACATGCAATTGCTGTGGGACGTGACTGTGCTGTATCTGTGACCGCGCAGTGCTGTGGGACCCGCTCGACGATACTGTATCATGGCTCACATACAGTTCTGTAGGACGTGACTGTGCTGTACCACGGCTCACGCCACAGCACTGCGGGGACGTGACGGTACTGTATCGCAGCTCACATGCAGTTCTGTGGGACGTGACGGTACTGTACCATGGCTCACCTTACAGTACTGTAGGACGTGACTGTCGCTGTATCACGGCTCACATACAGTACTGTAGGACGTGACGGTACTGTGCCACGGCTCACATATACAGTTCTGTGGGACGTGGCGGTACTGTGCCACGGCTCACATACAGAACTGTGGGACGTGACGGTACTGTACCACAGCTCTATATCTGATACTGTGGGACGATCCTGATATGTATCATGGCTCACATACAGTACTGTATACGGCTCATACAGTGCTGTGGGACGTGACGGTGCTGTGCCATGGCTCTATATACAGTGCTGTAGGACGTGACGGTACTGTACCGGCTCCGCATACAGTGCTGTGGGACGTGACGGTATGTGCCACGGCTCACATGCAATTGCTGCTGTGGGACGTGACGGTGCTGTACCACGGCTCACATACGGTGCTGTGGGACGTGAGCGATTGCTGTGCCACGGCTCATACGTGGTGGGATGTGACGGTGCTGTGCCACGGCTCACATACAGTGCTGTGGGGACGTGACGGTACTGTACCACGGCTCACATACAGTACTGTGGGACGTGACTGTACTGTACCACGGCTCACATA
>NW_024724579.1:0-7668 GCF_018991925.1 Homarus americanus
AACCGGCCAAAAAAGAATTTTTCGTAAGGTCCGGACATGAATTTTTGTCATTTTTGGCAAACCCGCAAAATATTAAATTTTCGTAAGGTCTGGACCTGTCGTTCCGGCACTTTTGGCGAATCGGCCAAAAAGGCATTTTTCGTAAGGTCCGGACATGAATTTTTGTCATTTTTGGCAAACCAGCAAAAAATGAAATTTTCTTAAGGTCCGGACCTGATGTTCCGGCACTTTTGGCGAACCGGCCAAAAAGGAATTTTTCGTAAGGTCCGGACATGAATTTTTGTCATTTTTGGCAAACTGGCAAAAAATGAAATTTTCGTAAGGTCCGGACCTGTCGTTCCGGCACTTTTGGCGAACCGGCCAAAAAAGCATTTTTCGTAAGGTCCGGACATGAATTTTTGTCAAACCCGAAAAAAATGAAATTTTCGTAAGGTCCGGACCTGTGGTTCCGGCACTTATGGCGAAAGGGCCAAAAAAGAATTTTTCGTAAGGTCCCGACATGAATTTTTGTCATTTTTGGCAAACCAGCAAAAAATGAAATTTTCTTAAGGTCCGGACCTGTGGTTCCGGCACTTTTGGCGAACCGGCCATAAAAGAATTTTTCGTAAGGTCCGGACATGAATTTTCGTCATATTTGGCAAACCCGCAAAACATGAAATTTTCGTAAGGTCCGGACCTGTCGTTCCGGCACTTTTGGCGAACCGGCCAAAAAGGCATTTTTCGTAGGGTCCGGACATGAATTTTTGTCATTTGTGGCAAACCTGCAAAAAATGAAATTTTCGTCAGGTCCGGACCTGTCGTTCCGGCACTTTTGGCGAACCGGCCAAAAAGGTATTTTTCGTAAGGTCCGGACATGAATTTTTGTCATTTTTGGCAAACCTGCAAAAAATGAAATTTTCGTAAGTTCCGGACCTGTGGTTCCAGCACTTTTGGCGAACCGGCCAAAAAAGCATTTTTCGTAAGGTCCGGACATGAATTTTTGTCATTTTTGGCAAACCGGCAAAAAATGAAATTAAGGTTCGACCTTATCGGGTCCGCACTTTTGGCGAACCGCCAAAAAGCATTTTTTCAAGGTCCGACACATGAATTTTTGTCACGGCAAACCCGCAAAGATGAATTTTGTAAGGTCCGGACTGTCGTTCCGCACTTTTGGCGAACCGGCCATAAAGACTTTTTTTTCGTAAGGTCCGACATGACTTTGTCAAACCCGCAAAATGAATTTTGTAAGGTCCGGACCTGAAACAGCCCCACCCTTGGCTTCGAACCGGCCAAAAAGGAATTTTTCGTAAGGTCCGGACATGAATTTTTGTCATTTTTGGCAAACCGGCAAAAAATGAAATTTTCGTAAGGTCCGGACCTGTCGTTCCGGCACTTTTGGCGAACCGGCCAAAAAAGCATTTTTCGTAAGATCCGGACATGAATTTTTGTCAAACCCGAAAAAAATGAAATTTTCGTAAGGTCCGGACCTGTGGTTCCGGCACTTATGGCGAAAGGGCCAAAAAAGAATTTTTCGTAAGGTCCCGACCTGAATTTTTGTCATTTTTGGCAAACCAGCAAAAAATGAAATTTTCTTAAGGTCCGGACCTGTCGTTCCGGCACTTTTGGCGAACCGGCCAAAAAAGAATTTTTCGTAAGGTCCGGACATGAATTTTTGTCATTTTTGGCAAACCAGCAAAAAATGAAATTTTCGTAAGGTCCGGACCTGTGGTTCCGGCACTTTTATGAACCGGCCAAAAAAAGACATTTTTTCAAGCGTCTGACATGAATTCTTTATTATCATTTTTTGGCAAACCCGCAAAAATGAAGCCTTGTAAGGTCCGACCTGTCGTTCCCGCATCTTTGGCGAACCGGGCCAAAAAGGCATTTTTTCGTAAGGTCCGGACATGAATTTTTGCTCGGCTTTTGGCAAACCTGCAAAATGAAATTTCAGTAAGGTCCGACCTATCGGTCCGCACTTTGGCGAACCGCCAGCATTTTTCGTAAGGTCCGGACATGAATTTTTGTCATTTTTGGCAAACCAGCAAAAAATGAAATCTTCGTAAGGTCCGGACCTGTTGTTCCGGCACTTTTGGCGAACCGGCGAAAAAAGAATTTTTCGTAAGGTCCGGACATGAATTTTTGTCATTTTTGGCAAACCCGCAAAAAATCAAATTTTCGTAAGGTCCGGACCTGTCGTTCCGGCAATTTTGGCGAATCGGCCAAAAAGGCATTTTTCGTAAGGTCCGGACATGAATTTTTGTCATTTGTGGCAAACCTGCAAAAAATGAAATTTTCGTAAGGTCCGGACCTGTCGTTCCGGCACTTTTTGGGTCCGGACATGAATTTTTGTCATTTGTAGCAACCTGCAAAAAATGAAATTTTCGTAAGGTCCGGACCTGTCGTTCCGGCACTTTTGGCGAACCGGCCAAAAAGGTATTTTTCGTAAGGTCCGGACATGAATTTTTGTCATTTTTGGCAAAGCTGCAAAAAATGAAATTTTCGTAAGGTCCGGACCTGTTGTTCCGGCACTTTTGGCGAACCGGTCAAAAAAGCATTTTTCGTAAGGTCAGGACATGAATTTTTGTCATTTTTGGCAAACCCGCAAAAATGAATTTTCAAGGTCCGACCTGCTGTTCCGGCAGACTTTTGGCGAACCGGCTGAAAGGGTATTTTTCGTAAGGTCCGACATGAATTTTGTTGGCTTTTGGCAAACCTGGAAAAAATGAAATTTTCGTAAGGTCCGGCCCTGTCGTTCCGGCACTTTTGGCGAACCGGCCAAAAAAGCATTTTTCGTAAGGTCCGGACATGAATTTTTGTCATTTTTGGCAAACCCGCAAAAGATGAAATTTTCGTAAGGTCCGGACCTGTCGTTCCGGCACTTTTGGCGAACCGGCCAAAAAAGCATTTTTCGTAAGGTCAGGACATGAATTTTTGTCATTTTTGGCAAACCCGCAAAAAATGAAATTTTCGTAAGGTCCGGACCTGTCGTTCCGGCACTTTTGGCGAACCGGCCAAAAAGACATTTTTCGTAAGGTCCGGACATGAATTTTTGTCATTTTTGGCAAACCTGCAAAAAATGAAATTTTCGTAAGGTCCGGACCTGTCGTTCCGGCACTTTTGGCGAACCGGCCAAAAAAGCATTTTTCGTAAGGTCCGGACATGAATTTTTGTCATTTTTGGCAAACCCGCAAAAAATGAAATTTTCGTAAGCTCCGGACCTGTGGTTCCGGCACTTTTGGCGAAAGGGCCAAAAAAGAATTTTTCGTAAGGTCCCGACATGAATTTTTGTCATTTTTGGCAAACCTGCAAAAAATGAAATTTTCGTAAGGTCCGGACCTGTCGTTCCGGCACTTTTGGCGAACCGGCCGAAAAGGTATTTTTCGTAAGGTCCGAACATGAATTTTTGTCATTTTTGGCAAACCTGGAAAAAATGAAATTTTCGTAAGGTCCGGCCCTGTCGTTCCGGCACTTTTGGCGAACCGGCCAAAAAAGCATTTTTAGTAAGGTCCGGACATGAATTTTTGTCATTTATGGCAAACCCGCAAAAGATGAAATTTTCGTAAGGTCCGGACCTGTGGTTCCGGTACTTTAGGCGAACCGGCCAAAAAAGCATTTTTCTGCAGGGTCCGACATGAATTTTGTCATTTTTGGCAAACCTGCAAAATGAAATTTCGTAAGGTCCGGACCTGTGGTTCCGGTAATTTAGGCGAACCGGCCAAAAGGCATTTTTCGTAGGGTCCGGACATGAATTTTTGTCATTTGTAGCAACCTGCAAAAATGAATTTCAAGGTCCCGACCTGTCGTTCCGGCACTTTGGCGAACCGCCACAACAGGTATTTTTCAAGGTCCGGATATGAATTTTATTACGGTAACCTGCAAAAATGAATTTCGTAAGGTCCGGACCTGTTGTTCCGCACTTTTGCGAACCGGTCAAAAGCATTTTCGTAGGGACATGAATTTTTGTCATTTTTGGCAAACCTGCAAAAAATGAAATTTTCGTAAGGTCCGGACCTGTCGTTCCGGCACTTTTGGCGAACCGGCCAAAAAAGCATTTTTCGTAAGGTCCGGACATGAATTTTTGTCATATTTGGCAAACCCGCAAAACATGAAATTTTCGTAAGGTCCGGACCTGTCGTTCCGGCACTTTTGGCGAACCGGCCAAAAAAGAATTTTTCGTAAGGTCCTGACATGAATTTTTGTCATATTTGGCAAACCCGCAAAACATGAAATTTTCGTAAGGTCCGGACCTGTCGTTCCGGCACTTTTGGCGAACCGGACAAAAAGGCATTTTTCGTAGGGTCAGGACATGAATTTTTGTCATTTGTGGCAAACCTGCAAAAAATGAAATTTTCGTAAGGTCCGGACCTGTGGTTCCGGCACTTTAGGCGAACCGGCCAAAAAAGCATTTTTCGTAAGGTCCGGACATGAATTTTTGTCATATTTGGCAAACCCGCAAAACATGAAATTTTCGTAAGGTCCGGACCTGTCGTTCCGGCACTTTTGGCGAACCGGCCAAAAAAGCAATTTTTGTAAGGTCCGGACAAGAATTTTTGTCATTTTTGGCGAATACACAAAAAATGAAATTTTCATAAGGTCCGGACCTGTCGTTTCGGCACTTTTGGCGAACCGACCAAAAAAGAATTTTTCGTAAGGTCCGGACATGAATTTTTGTCATTTTTGGTAAACCCGCAAAAAATGAAATTTTCGTAAGGTCCGGACCTGTTGTTCCGGCACTTTTGGCGAACCGGCCCAAAAAGCAATTTTTGTAAGGTCCGAACAAGAATTTTTGTCATTTTTGGCGAACCCGCAAAAAATGAAATTTTCATAAGGTCCGGATCTGTCGTTTCGGCACTTTTGGCAAAACCGACCAAAAAAGCATTTTTCGTAAGGTCCGGACATGAATTTTTGTCATTTTTGGCGACCCCGCAAAAATGAAAATTTCGTAAGGTCCGGACCTGTTGTTCCGGCACTTTTGGCGAACCGGCCAAAAAAGAATTTTTCGTAAGGTCCGGACATGAATTTTTGTCATTTTTGGCAAACCCGCAAAATATTAAATTTTCGTAAGGTCTGGACCTGTCGTTCCGGCACTTTTGGCGAATCGGCCAAAAAGGCATTTTTCGTAAGGTCCGGACATGAATTTTTGTCATTTTTGGCAAACCAGCAAAAAATGAAATTTTCTTAAGGTCCGGACCTGATGTTCCGGCACTTTTGGCGAACCGGCCAAAAAGGAATTTTTCGTAAGGTCCGGACATGAATTTTTGTCATTTTTGGCAAACTGGCAAAAAATGAAATTTTCGTAAGGTCCGGACCTGTCGTTCCGGCACTTTTGGCGAACCGGCCAAAAAAGCATTTTTCGTAAGGTCCGGACATGAATTTTTGTCAAACCCGAAAAAAATGAAATTTTCGTAAGGTCCGGACCTGTGGTTCCGGCACTTATGGCGAAAGGGCCAAAAAAGAATTTTTCGTAAGGTCCCGACATGAATTTTTGTCATTTTTGGCAAACCAGCAAAAAATGAAATTTTCTTAAGGTCCGGACCTGTGGTTCCGGCACTTTTGGCGAACCGGCCATAAAAGAATTTTTCGTAAGGTCCGGACATGAATTTTCGTCATATTTGGCAAACCCGCAAAACATGAAATTTTCGTAAGGTCCGGACCTGTCGTTCCGGCACTTTTGGCGAACCGGCCAAAAAGGCATTTTTCGTAGGGTCCGGACATGAATTTTTGTCATTTGTGGCAAACCTGCAAAAAATGAAATTTTCGTCAGGTCCGGACCTGTCGTTCCGGCACTTTTGGCGAACCGGCCAAAAAGGTATTTTTCGTAAGGTCCGGACATGAATTTTTGTCATTTTTGGCAAACCTGCAAAAAATGAAATTTTCGTAAGTTCCGGACCTGTGGTTCCAGCACTTTTGGCGAACCGGCCAAAAAAGCATTTTTCGTAAGGTCCGGACATGAATTTTTGTCATTTTTGGCAAACCGGCAAAAAATGAAATTTTCGTAAGGACCGGACCTGTGGTTCCGGCGCACTTTAGGGCGAACTCGGGCCAAAAAGCATTTTTTCGTAAGGGCTCCGGATATTTAATTTTTGTCATTTTTGGCAAAACCAGCAAAATGAAATTTCGTGGGCGGTCCGGACCTTGTCGTTCCTGCACCTCTTTAAGAACCGGGCTAAAAGACTTTTCGTGGGCGGTCCGGATTACTACGAATTTTGTCATTTTTTGCAAAACCAGCAAAATGAAATTTCGTGGCGGTCCGGACCTTGTCGTTCCGGCTTAATTTTTGGCGAACCGGCCAAAAAAGCATTTTTCGTAAGGTCCGGACATGAATTTTTGTCATTTTTGGCAAACCCGCAAAAGATGAAATCTTCGTAAGGTCCGGACCTGTTGTTCCGGCACTTTTGGCGAACCGGCGAAAAAAGAATTTTTCGTAAGGTCCGGACATGAATTTTTGTCATTTGTGGCAAACCTGCAAAAAATGAAATTTTCGTAAGGTCCGGACCTGTCGTTCCGGCACTTTTGGCGAACCGGCCGAAAAGGTATTTTTCGTAAGGTCCGGACATGAATTTTTGTCATTTTTGGCAAACCTGGAAAAAATGAAATTTTCGTAAGGTCCGGCCCTGTCGTTCCGGCACTTTTGGCGAACCGGCCAAAAAAGCATTTTTCGTAAGGTCCGGACATGAATTTTTGTCATTTTTGGCAAACCCGCAAAAGATGAAATTTTCGTAAGGTCCGGACCTGTCGTTCCGGCACTTTTGGCGAACCGGCCAAAAAGGCATTTTTCGTAGGGTCCGGACATGAATTTTTGTCATTTTTGGCAAACCCGCAAAAAATGAAATTTTCGTAAGGTCCGGACCTGTGGTTCCGGCACTTTAGGCGAACCGGCCAAAAAAGCATTTTTCGTAAGGCCCGGACATGAATTTTTGTCATTTTTGGCAAACCCACAAAAAATGAAATTTTCGTAAGGTCCGGACCTGTCGTTCCGGCACTTTTGGCGAACCGGCCAAAAAAGCATTTTTCGTAAGGTCAGGACATGAATTTTTGTCATTTTTGGCAAACCAGCAAAAAATGAAATTTTCGTAAGGTCCGGACCTGTTGTTCCGGCACTTTTGGCGAACCGGCCAAAAAAGCATTTTTCGTAAGGTCTGGACATAAATTTTTGTAATTTTTGGCAAACACGCAAAAAATGAAATTTTCTTAAGGTCCGGACCTGTCGTTCCGGCACTTTTGGCGAAACCGCCAAAAAAGCATTTTTCGTAAGGTCCGGACATGAATTTTTTTCATTTTTGGCGACCCCGTAAAAAATGAAATTTTCGTAAGGTCCGGACCTGTCGTTTCGGCACTTTTGGCGAAACCGGCCAAAAAAGCTTTTTTCGTAAGGTCCGGACATGAATTTTTGTAATTTTTGGCGACCCTGTAAAAAATGAAATTTTCGTAAGGACCGGACCTGTCGTTCCGGCACTTTTGGCGAACCGGTCTAAAAAGCATTTTTCGTAAGGTCCGGACATGAATTTTGTCATTTTTGGCGACCCCGCAAAAAATGAAATTTTCTTAAGGTCCGGACCTGTCGTTCCGGCACTTTTGGCGAACCGGCCAAAAGAGCATTTTTCGTAAGGTCCGGACATGAATTTTTGTCATTTTTGGCGACCCCGCAAAAAATGAAATTTTCGTAAGGTCCGGACCTGTCGTTCCGGC